>NC_051846.1:12235466-12253611 GCF_002237135.1 Teleopsis dalmanni
ATGCTTAACTGTTACGGCTTTTTGAAACGATTTCATATTTGTAACTTAAGTTTCGAAACTAATAAAGTATGAATTAAATGAGGAAACCAAATAATTTAAGCATGACTTAATTTAGTTTTAATTTTAATTCCATGAAGTGTTTATATTGTTGCTTAACTAAACCAATTTTAGATTATGCAAAACTGTTAAAACTATTAGGACCGATTTCACCGCGTAACTTTAGTTTTAAATCTGGTTTAAATATAAATTAATTAAGCAAAAATAGTAGTTTAAGTATGACTTAAGTCATTATTAAAACTTAAGTTTTGATTGCAGAATAGAATTCTTTAAATTAAAACTATGAATAGAGCAAAAACTTATGTTCGTAACTCTACGACTTCATTAAATTGGGTTTATGTATTATCATTATAATTATTAAATAATAGGCTATGAATACATCCCGACCTAAGAGATCTATTGTGCGCCTAAGAGATCACTAAAACAATTCTAGACTATTTATAAATCTCGTAATTGCTGAGGGCTGAATTTTACCTTTTTGATTTGGGACTAAGATCTCGCTTCTAAGGTAATGAAATCTACGCCTTGCCACTGCTGAGTTTATGTTTGAATACAGAGAGTAAAATATGTCGGTGAGGTTCCGGGGGATTGTATAATGTACTGATAGGATATTAAAGGCTAAAATTAAACCCGCTTAATTAGACCAAAATTAATTATTAATTATTAAAATTGGTTTAACAAATGCGTGAGAATTTCTTAAATAAAAATTGTCAAATGGAACCGATGTGCTTCTGAACAATGAAGAGTGAATAATGAGAAAAAGAATTTTTTTTTTATTTGCTGTTAAATTTTAATAAATAAAAACATGAGTGTTTTTTTGGATAATTAACAGTTAACATAAAGAAAAAAACAACAACAACAACACATGACAGCTACGGGTATGAAAAAAATGTTATGTTAATTGAGTGATGTTTTCTTAATTCGCTTTGAAGTCGGTTTTGTAGCAGTGTTGTTGCTGTTGTTGTTGTTGTTGTTGTTGTCATTTTAATTGTAATTGTTATTGTATCATTGTAACCTAATTCATGTGCATTGTTGTTATTGTAGTTGTTAATTTTGGTGTAAAATGTAATTAAATTGACACTGACACCGACACCGACACCCCATGATCCACTGAAAAGACACACATTAACAATTGCGCTCAAATGCGTGAGTATGTGTGTGTGTGTGTGCGTACACACCAAAATGTGTGTGGGGCCACCGCCAGTTTAATTGACAATTAATTTACTGTAGAAAGTTTACCCTTCCCCGTTATCTTCATTAAACGTCTACTGCGTTGTTTATCGCTTGCTACTCTTATTCTTAGCAAATAATACTTCCCTTTTTTTTTTTGTTGGCATAATTTCTTTGTTGTAATTGTGAATAAAAAAATTGTGCGTATATTATTTGCATATAACTCCACATGCGTGTTTGTGTGCTTGTGTGTGTGTTCCACATAAATTTAAGTTTTTCTGTGCTAATAAGAATTCAACTTGACATTGTCCCACTCGTCCGTCCGTTGCTTTAAACATTTCATTTTGTGGGTTTGCTTTGTTTGCATTTTAATTCTTCCGCAGCCACTATGGACTGTGAAAATTCAAGAAGTTGTTGTTGTTATTTGCCATTATCAATGCTTCTGCTTGTATCAATACTAAGAGACCTCATTCGGTGACTGCCTGTATTTGCATAAGGTTTGCTGCGTACATAACATAGTTGTTGTTGCAATTTAAGTTGACGTGTGTTTTGTGATTTGTGATTTGTTAGAATAACAAATTTTACCTTTGCAAAAGCATTGCCTCGCTATGCATACACATTTGCAAGTACATAGAAGTACAGAGATGTGCATGCGTTAGTTTGTATGAAGGTAAGTAAATGTAAATGCATAAACATACTTTTCGTTTCGTTTTCCTTAACTTTGTCTAACGACAAACCACAATTCAATAATTTCCTGTGGCTGGTTTTAAATTTAATCTGAGCCATGAAAAGTGGATTAGTGTGGAGGCCAACTCTATTAAAAGGTTAAATCGAATTGTCTTGTAAGTTGATCTATTTGTTTGCAAATCTATTGAAATTCCGTAGTTCTTTACTGTGAAATATAATGAAGAGTTTTCGGTATAAAAGTTCAAAAGTTTGTAAATTTTCAACAAGTGTTTTTCAATCTATCAGTTTCATCAAATTAATTTTTAGGGTTACCTTAAAGTTTACTTAAGTAAGTCAACTAAATGTGAGATATGTAAGAAATCAAAATATAAGAATATTACTATATTTTCTGAAATATTTGTCTATACTTCTTGAAATATTTGCTTTAGATAAATGGAATAGATACTACATATACATATAAGCTAAAGCGATAGTGTTTTTGGATAGTTAACGTAGGAATAATATTAATTAGTCAGCTTTCATAAGCCACATCTAAAAATTTTTTTTATAAATAATAGCTTAAAAGACCTATACATACAGGAACTGATGTTTATTTACAAGCTATCACTTATTGATGATCGCAACTTAAGTTTCTATAATAACTTAACTTATGCTTAACGACTAAGTATGAAGCATTGACTGAATTTTTCAACAATATAAAATGGTTAATATTTTGTATGCGATATAAATATATTTTTACAAATATTAATCTGTTAATTCTTAACTGAACTTTATACAAACATTAATCTGTTAATTCTTAACTGGATTAGATCTTGTTAACTATTTATTATTTATTAACTACAAACACCCAACTTAGTTTTCAAAAATGGGACTAAAAGACGCTAACACCTGCAGATTCTAATCATATCCGCTCGTATTCTGTGACTGTCTTGAAACAGATTTAGTCGTTCCAGCTAGGTTATCATTTAATTAAGCGAGATCTAGAGTTTTGTGTCACAGAAGATAACTATTAGAAACCTGGTAATTTAAATGACCCTAAGACGGTCATTGCCCGTTTTTTTCTATGATTACTGTAGAGGACATATAGAGAAATTAGTTTATTTCCGATAGTTTATTGAAGTTAATCTATTTCTAATATCCAACAAAAAGTGAATCTATTGAGCGAAAACTTTACGTCTCGATTATTGATAAGTGCACTAAAGTATTATAATATTATCATTGTATATTGAATGTGAATATAATAAAAAGACATCACTTTGAGATAAAAATGCCGGTCTTTGCAATACCAAAAAAAAAATCTGCATATATATAAATATACATATGTATGCATACCTATATTTAAAAATGAATATAACGAACAGATTCTTTAATCCGTACCCTTAAGTATTTTTAACTAATTTAGTTTAATTTTATTTGATTTCAGATGAAATTCTTAATCAGAAATTCGATACACAAATAATGAAAAAGTGTCATTAACGAAAACACTGCTTTGACTCACTACACAGAAACGAATCCTGCCACAAAAAGTACTCAATTACTCAAAAATTATAGACTTTAACATACGCCCACACATAAAACCAAATACTCAAACGCTAAGCATTTAAGTTCAAAATGGGTGCTACACGTGATAACCCACGTGTGAACAAGAGCTTAATATCGCTAAAAGTTGTGATATTCTTCGTTATCAGTGGTAAGTACGGTGAGAAGTAATAATACCTGCAATAAAGCTAATTTATCATTTCCTTTAGGTATAACCGCTCTCCATGTGTTACATGCCATCAAACCTCGTCTACTCGGGCTGAACTTTGTGGAATATCGCAATATTAGCATCATAGCACCTTTTGTCTCAATAATCGGCCCATTGATTGCTGGTCCATTGGCCGATCGCTTGGTAGCCAAGAACTCGGTTCGGTACAGTGTCGTTTTGCGAACACTAACCGCCATTTTTCTCATCTTGGCAGCCATCATTTATGCTTGCTTGTTTGCAATACCTGAAGTAAAGCGACACGATCCACATTTTCCACGCGTGAGCTTCGGTTGTGATGTCAATGGTGCTGTTATATTTCAAGAACGTTGTTCCGAAGATGCTACCTGCCATCACTGGAAAGGAAAGATTGGTAAGGTGAATCTGACTAACTGCACTTATACCTGTCAAGATCCAACTCAGTACGAGAATTTGTATACGCCTTGGTTGGAAAACGTGCCCACACCATCGCCATCCGCCGATCACAGTTCCGAATCCGATTATGAAGATGAATCCACTGGAGCCGTTACGGAGAGCTTACGTTCCAAGCGTGCGGCTAAAGTGTCGGAAGTGTTGTCGGAGTTTGGCGGTGAGCTGTTGAGCGGAGAGGAACCGCGTCATGTGCGTACAGCACGTGCTATCAAAAAAGCACCCAGTAAGGTGTACGTTGAACCACCACATTTATGCATCACTGAGAAGGATGACAATGGCAAGAGCGTAGTGAAGAAATGCCATGTCTACACAGACGACACGAAAAACATTGTTGTGAATACCGTACTACGAGCTGCAACCAATGTGGAGAATGACACTCACAGTGCTGAATGGTGCAATTATCCTTTGGGTGAGTTAAACTCCACTTAAATGCTTTTTACTGAAAAATTTTTTTGGTGTAAAAAAACTTTTTAAATTTTTTCTTATCCTCAATTTTATTCCACTGAACCTTACAGTGAAACGTTTGCAGCACAAGTTGACTTGCAACCGCACAAGTTTTTCACATTTTTATTCCATTTACTTTTGTACTTACAGATGGCTTCCAATGTCAAATCCCCCTTGAACAGGTGGACTACATGTTGCAATTCAAGAACGGCGAGTGCAAACCCATGATTGAGTGTCATGTGATTGATCCGTATGGCAGCGAGGACAGCGTGTTGGCTGATAGTGAATGCATTAAGGTAAGCATCCGTTTGCATTATTGCTGCTGTGCACATAAATTCAAATGACTCTGACCTTTTCAGACAATCGGTGACTTGGACACAACACTGGGTGGTTACACTGTAATACGCCTATTGGGTGACATCTTCCCAATGGCTGCTTTAACTTTGCTCAATAGTATGATTGTGATTGCGGTACGTGAAACCTCTGAAGGACGCGGTGAAGTTTGTCGTCAATACGCTTGGGGTGCTATTGGTTATGTACTAATCTTTTCGCCGCTTGATTTGTTCTTCTTTAGTAAATCTACAGAGCACGATGCTGCTCTGGTAGCGTTAATTTTGGTTATTGTGTGCTTTGTTTTGGGTGCAATTGTCCTACTATTACCAACGAATATGCCATTAAGTCCACCTGAGTGGTGGTGGCACACAAAGACCGGCATGTTGGTTTATCCCATGTCGGCAATACGTCGTTATGGACCAGAAATATTTTTATTGACACTCATTTCCATACTGTTCGGTATGTTCTGGAGCAGCATTCATAGTTTCCTGCGTTGGACATTTACCGATCCTTCAGCTGTTACATATGCTGGATTGATTTTGGTATTTGTGTTATTCTTCAATGTGGACAAATTCATTGAATATTGCGGACATTCGAATATTTTCATTGCTGGGTTCGCTTTGTTTATCATTCGATTTACTGCACTTACTGGCGAAGAAACACAGTGGTTAACCATTGTTATGGAGGCCATTGAGCCATTGGTGATTGGAGTTATTTGGATTGCAATAATTTTGTACATGCGACACGTAATGCCAAGGAAACTTACTGCCACCGGACAGGCAATTGCTGTGTTGGCTTTCTTCGGATTGGGTGTGTATAAAATTTAAAGTGTTTCATGTGATAAATTTATTTAAATAAGGAATTGGAAGAGTAGTGTAAATAGACAGACAGATTAGCAGGAAGCATTGAAGTTAGGAGCTGCATTAATTAAAGTGCGACTTGAGAAAAAGTTTTAATGAAAATTTATTATATAGAAATTTTATGTACCAGACATAAGTCATACCAGTCAAAGACCATCATAAGAAATTTAAAGCAATCTACCACATAAACCGAATGCAAAGGAAACTGTGGAGCATCTACTGTGTAATTGCCCGGCTCTCTCGAGAACTCGGCAAAAATCCTTGGGGACTGTCAGTTTTACAGGACTGGAGCACATACCTAAAGTTTCTGTTGAAATTCTAATAAAATTTGGTAATTACACGCGCATCCTAAGCGATGACCCCTAGCGCTAAAAAATTAAGATTCTAATCTGGTGTCGTAATGGACCTTAATGGTCTACGCGTGGCCTTTTTGGTCTGCCAGCATAATCTTACCTAATCTACCACATAATACTTAGATTTCATTAAGTTCTTAGAGAGTAATTTATGAAAACTTTTGCTTTGCAATGATAAGTTGGTTCATATTGATGGCACCTTTGTATTTTGCTCAATCGTATATTTATGAGTAAGTGTTTATCATATGATTCTGAATAAAATGATAGGGAAGCTATGTCACGTATTAGAAAAAAAGATTCTATGCATAACATTACTTCATAGTGGAATATCCCGTCGATACTGCTAAGCAGAAATTATTCCATTATTCACATGACTAAAACTAGTTTAAAGGAGTGTTATTATAATGTAGTCAACTCATTTCTTTTCTTTTTTTCTTTCTCTTTTCCTAACTTCTCTTCTTAGCAAAATATGCTCTCTACTTTGCTCTTTGCCAACATTTTAAATAACATGTCTTTTCTTTGATATAGAGAGAGATTTTGAGGGAGGGAAGACAAATATTTCTTTACAAATAATTTTAAAGAAGTTTAACAGAAAAAAAAAATATTTCACATATTTTTTTCAAGCCGATGTTCTTCAAAGCGAAACTCTACACTCTACAACAACAATTGATGAGAGATAAAGTCCATTTCATCTTACAATATAATATTAAAAAAATTTGCTTATAAAATCCTACTATGGAAACCCTAGAAGAGAGAATGACCCATGGACGTAAAGGATGAAAGTCCATCTAATTTGTTCAGAGTGAAATAGGAACTTCTTATTTTACATAATCAGAGTTAATTCTTTATAATGCTTTTTGAAAATTCACTATCCAGAAAGTTGTTGTAAGGCCTGATGTCTTATGCTCAATGGCGATGGGTCCGCCTAAAAATTTGATTTGTTTTACAAAGACAAGGGAGTTTAAAAAATTGCAATCTAGTCATTAATGTTCTGGAAACTTATATTTCAGAAATTCATCGAAAGGTCAGATGCGATTTGACCTAACTCCTATGTAATATTAATTATATAGGACTTAGTATTTTATATACATTAAGAAGGATCTTTGGAAACATTTCAAGAATTCTGAATACAACATAGTGATTATAATTTTTTTAGAAGTGGAAGGCACTAGTTATTCAATTTTCCTTGACATGACCCTTACTAGTTTATATAGTTTCTTTCAATATTGTAGATTATTATTGCAGACAATTTATTTATTTACTCTTTTTTCCGCACATTTTCAGGTAAGGGCTTTGGTGCCATGATTGGGCTCGCACGTCATGAAAAAAAGCCTGAAATAGAAGCAGAGGAAATTTACACCTGGTTGGCTATCACGGCCTGCATAATCGCCGTTGTGTACTTCATTATTTACAATTTGATATTGGCGCCTCGTTGTACTGCCAAATCGCAACACGTCGAGGAGTTGTTGGCCGGCTCGGCGTCGCAGAACTTCAACGGCACCAATGGAACGGGAGCCGGAGGCAATGGCAGCGCTGGGGCCGCTCTCAACGGCAATGGCAACAGCAATTATTCGCCGCTACGCGTCTACCACAATGAAAGAGGGAAGAAGGGACAATTTAGATATTAAATACAAAATTAAATATTTAATTTTAATTTTTAATGAAAATAAATTTAATAAAACACACACACACACACATTAAAGTTTTAAATAAATTTTATAAGCTGTAAAATAAATAAAAACAATAAAAACAAAAATAAATAATAAAAATCATTTCAATTGTAAAACTGCAAATGCACGTTGACCATAAAGCAACAGCCGCAAATTTGATTATCATTAATATTAATATTAATAATTAAAATAATTATAATAATAATAATGAATATACTATTTTTTTATAATATAAGTGTTTTCTATGCTAATTTTACAAGAGTAAAATTATTTTTTTTTTTTTTTGTAAATGCAATAAATTAATTTTTTATTTTTGCAACGGAAAAAATCATAACCGCAAATATTCGAATTTTATTATAGAAAAAAAATTCACATATAAAAAAAAGTATAAATATTTGTATTTATTTATAAAAAAAAGAATATGCGCTATTACATAAACATATTATTAGTATTTTTCTATATATTTAAATGACATAAAAATATTCTTACATTTTTGCTTAATTGATTTCAATTAAATTTACTGGAATTAAATAGATTTTTTTTTTTCGATAAGAATATAATTTAATAATTTTTTTGTGATTTTTTATTTATAGTGAAAATAATTTTTAATAATTTTTTTTAATTGTTTATATAATTGATATTGTATTATAAATAATTGTTTTCAACAAACACCGCAAATCTACGAATGTTAATTGGCGCAGCTGTTTTATTTTTTAATTATGTGGAAATTCAATAAAAATTAAAAAAAAATTAAATATTTTTTTTTATTTAAATTGGTTAATAAATTAAAGAATTGGAAATTTTTTCCTACATTTAAAAATTATTGAACTAATTTTCAAAGTCAATTTTTAAGAAAGAAATTAAAATTAAATTTAAATGGAGGAAGAATGCTTTAGTTTTTTATTTTTAAAACTATTACTTTTTATATATTTGCTTAAAAAAGTATTTAATAAGTAAAAAGTTTCATTAAACATCATTTTCAGGTTAGATGTACTACTCAATCTTCTCCTTTACCCCATCTTTATCTTCCGATATTAAGAGTACTAAGAGAATTAGAAGAGAAGAATTATAATTTAAGGACCATTTCAACGACCTGATAATTTTTTGTTTAAATAAATGTTTTTCTTTTCTTTCTAATAGTAGAAGCAAAATAAGAAATCTTCTTAATTAAAACAAATTAATTTCCATTTGATTATATATAAATATCTACATATATAAAAAATCTTCTAAAGAAACAAAAAGATTCTTCCATAGAAACGAAAAGGTTCTTGTTTGTTTTCTTGTAAGAAAGGCATCAAGAAAGAAAAGCATCAATTCAGAAAAGAATCAATCCAGTAGTGACTCCATTGGCTTTTTGGGACTGGTTCACTTTGCTTTGTTGACAGGAGAGGAGTATTAACCCAAGAGCAAATGAATACTTCTGATATCATGTATCCCATGATATAGAAATATATAGAGACATCTCACCTGAAACTTACCTAGCTAAAGATCTTAATCTGTGCTACTATCTCTTCAGATGATGATCCACAAGTGACCCTTGTCACTTCTCTATAGATGATGTAATTTCTGTTGACTTTTTGTGACTGGTTCACTTTGCTTTGGAGACAAGAGAAGAGTATTAACCTAAGAGCATATGAATACGTCTGATATTATGTATCCCATGATTTAAAGATATATAGAGACATCTCACCTGAAACTTACCTACCTAAAGATCTTAATCTGTGCTACTATCTCTTCAGATGATGATTTAGAAGTGACTCCACGTCACTACTTTAAATCATTACTATTAAACATTATACTGTATATTATAATAATTTGTTACCTTTTATACTCCATTTTAATTTGTTGAAATTACTTTAAATAAAAACACAAAATTAGATAATTCCAGATTCCAGAAAGGATTAAGACTGAAAAGTTTTCGGAAATTCTCATTTAAAATTCGCGCGCTGTATATTTTTCGATATTTTAAGTTTATGTAGTTTGGCAGCACTGTCCTTAATTACTATGCCAAAAATGAGCTCGATCTGTCAGACAGTTCGTTTACGGCAGCTGTTGAAACCAGTTCACCTCAGTAGTGCGTTGCGAAATGTCTTCGACGGTCGTACGACCGTCCTGGAAGGCTTTGTACCACTCATAAACTTGAGTTTTCGATAAAACTGATTCCCCATAAGCCTTTTGTAGCATTCGCAACGATTCTGCACACGAAATTTCGTTCGAAACACAAAATTTGATGCAAACTCTTTGTTCAATATTTTTTTCCATTGTTTTTTTCGCAACGCCCTACTGAGGTGAACTGGTTTCAACAGCTGCCGTAAACGAACTGTCTGACAGATCGCGCTCATTTTTGGCATAGTAATTAAGTTAATTGCTGCCAAACTACATAAACTTAAAATATCGAAAAATATACAGCGCGCGAATTTTAAATGAGAATTTCCGAAAACTTTTCGGTCTTAATGTACATCGAAAAAATATGGTTTACTGCGAATATAGTTCCGTCTTTAGTCCTCCTTGTAAGGCTTACAGGCTTTCTTTTTTTGTTAAAAGATGGAACAGATCTGTCTTTTGTCCTCCTTATAAAACTTATAATTTTTCTATTTTGTTAAGAAGCTAGATCATGTTCTTAGTGTTACTGTTAGTTCACTCTTGTCAATTGAGGTTAGAGTAGAGGTGGGGTTTTAAGATTCCAGGTCTATTGTCTATTTGTCCCTGTAGTATAGTCAAAATTAATTTATTTTTTTTTTAATTATTATAAAACAAATACTTGAAAAAAATTTAAATCGAACCACCTGAAGTATATAAAACAATAATATTGTGTGAATTCTTATGTTTTATAAACTATTAAAATATTTCAAATTTCCAAAACAATTTCTTAAATATCTTATACATATTTTTAAAATTAAATATTAAAAATAAATTAAAAATTTAATTTTTGGTAAATCAATACATACATATATAAACGTATAATGATTAATATTTATTTTTATAGTTTTTTATTTACTTCTAGTTATTTATATTACGAGTACATTAAAAAAAATACAACAAGCCAATTTGATTTTTTAAAAAGTTTACAATTTTTTATAAAAGTATTTATAGATATAAGTAAATAGAAAAAAAAATATTTACATATGTTTAAATAATATTTAAAATTTAAATAAAGCCTTGCAATGCTGAGTCTGTGTGCAAACCCCAAAACAATCCTTATAAGCATGCTTTCAAGAAATTTAAAAAAATTGAAAATATATTTATGGAAAATGTTAATAAAAATGTATCTGTGTATTTCGAATTTAAATCAAAAAATAAAAATGATTAAAATAAATAATTAAAATGAATAAGGACATGAGTTAAGTTTATTAAATCAGATAATGTTCTCAGACTTTTTAAGTAAAGTTTTACGCTTTTATGTCTGCCCTTCTGTCCTCCTGAAAGTCTTGCGAGGTCAGGATCCGCCATTCAAATCTATGGACCGGAGTCATATTGTGGATTAAGTTGGTCTATAACTAGGTCTCTGATTGATAAATAGTTTTCAGCCTAAAGAAGTCACTACTGGCACGACATTCCATATAATCGTCAGGCTAAAAAGCTGTTTCATCTCTACAGTTATGGTAAGGTATCCTTCTTCAGCAGAACAGAATTGAGGTTGGTAGTGGGATATTTAACGGGTCACCATGAACTGCTTTATTACCTTAGCAAAATGGGTTTGCCTAAAGAGATGGATTGTTGACTCTGTTTAGAAGCAGACACGACTTTCAGTCACATTCTCTGTAACTGCCCAGCCTTGATCTAGGCCAAGAGGAGGTCACTGGATCGGGAGCTGTTCTACCTTTCTGACATTAGGAGGTCCTCAACGGCCAACATTTTGGCTGTCCATCGGAAGGTGGAATGTTTTTTGTTCGGTTAGGATCTGTTGCAGCACAAAATATCAACCATGGTCGCAGTGCTTCGCTCCTTCGAGAGCAGGTACCCCGTTTATTCCTATTCCTACGCTTTTATGTATGAGTAATAAAATATCGAACAAACGAACACACTATTCATATATTTTAGAAAATATTTTAAGTTGAATAAATAATGAAATATATTCATGGTAGTTCTTGTGTCATTGACATTCGAGTCAAAATTGATTTAAATTAATTTTGAGAAAATCAAATTTTATTAAAAGTTTAGTTGACTTTATTTTTAGTGATCTTGACATTTACTTACATTCAAACATGATCATACATTTTGTGTACATTGGGTGTTAAAAAAATCATAAGTAGTTTCTAAAATTTAACACGTATATTTTAGATATTTATTACTAATATTTCAGTGTTAAATATTAAAAATAAATTTGATTTAAAAAATCGTTACTTTCTATTTAACGATTACAAATCTGCACCCTAAAAGTATGCAATTAAAAATTATTCGATTTTTTTATGTTTTGTGAATATATTTTTCACACACAATATTTTATTCAAGATATTTGTATATAAGCACAAATTCATGAATTTTTTTTTTGTTGAAAATGATTAATTTTAGATAAAATAAAAATAAATTGTATAATATTTTAGATTTAGGTCATTTTTCTCATTTATTAGGAAAGTGCGCCATCTATTGTTGGTTAGCACTCCAGTGCTGTACATGCATTTTATTCTGTTAAAATATTTCTGTTAACATAAGCTTTTGGAAGCAATTTTAAAAAAATGTTTTTATTTAACATTAATTGGTTTTTATATTTTATCAGCACCTTTAAATTTTTTTAATATTGAAAGTATTTCACAGAAAATCTTCTGCACAAATTGAAGAAAAAATTAAATGTATTTTTTTTTTATAGTTCTGCGGTGCTCCTAAGAAAGTCTTGTAGTAAATATTTTTGGTTCAGCTGTGAAGGTTTTAGCTGATGTGTTATATTTTTATATATTTTAGATATTTTAGTATTGGATGTTTTTGTTAATACTGTCCTGTACAATCACTGATTTGAACAAACCATCTGCGAATTATTTTTGTAAAAAAGACTTCCATTCTATCTTCCATTCATCCATGCATTTCTTTATTCCATTTCTTTTGAATTATATTCAACTATTAACTGACGTGCAAAACCGAGCTCAATCTGTGGTAGATAAATTGTCTTATTTATATGTTTAGCTTCTCTAATTCTTTATTCCCTGATTATTGGAATGAGGTTTCAGTCATTGACCTTTTAATATCGGTGAGTAAGATCTATTCTCACAATATTCCTAAGAAGTGATATTACAAAACTCACACTGTATCTGTTAAAGCTTTTCCAATAAGTGAATTGGAAGAGGAAGTACTGACTGCTTGTATGAGACTAGTGAAGAGGTTTACTTCGCAATTGAAATGAAATCAATTTTAGAGGATAGTGTAATATATAGAGGGTAAAATTTATAACATATCACTTAATTGTTTTATTAAAGGAAGGTAATTATATGATTTAAAACATCATATATGAATACTGACACATGCTTTGAGCAATGTGAGAATAATCTTAGACCACCAAATATTATTCTGTTATTTTTTTTCCAATCTTCTTCTTTAATGAGATGTAATTATCATAAAAAATTACAATTAAAGTGTTTAAATTTTGTCATTAAAAATTATATAAGAAATTATTAGTTTTTTAAAAAGATTTGTATATCTGGACTGTTTTCCAATTTGTCACAGGAAGTCGTTATTTCGCAACAATCTCATTATTTAATTGATTTTTAGTTCGGTATTATATATAATTGATTTCACAATAAATATTTATAATTAAATTTTTCAAAACAGAACTTTTCACTTCTATTGAAATTTTTTAAAATTGCACAATTATCACACGAAACTAATTAAGGTATTAATTTATATAAGCATATTGAGATAATTAATATATATTTTTCAGGGTTCGAAATTATCTTTGAAGAGAATTTAGAAAAAGAAACAGTTCAATTTTAAACCCAGAACGGTTCTAACGGATTTCGGAAGGAATATAAAGTATAATCACTTAATTAGTATTTTGGAAAGTATATAACTGAATGTATAATTTATTATATTTTTTTAAAATAATATAAGAAATATTTTTCTTTTATATTATATATCTTAAAAATTAGTTCTTATTATAATTTTACAGAAAATGAAAATATATTTATTGGAATTATTTTTTTTGGTGTGCTTCGTTCGATATGCGAAGCCTGAATCGGTAACAGTGGTAAGAATATTCCTACTTCCATTTATAAATTGATTGGATTTAACACTTCTAAATTTTGATAGGCAACAACGGAATATTTGGATAGAAAATTCAGAGAACTACAAAATTTTCTAGACGATAAGAATCGGTAAGAATGAATCAAAATTTAATGAAATTAATTTTTGTATACTAAACTTCTGTGATATTTTAGAGTCGATACTAAGGTGCAAAAACCAGGTGAGGTTTTGAGAATTAATGTAAGATATGTTATAAAAAAATGTTTCTACAATAATTACTGTTTGTTAGTTCATTAATTATTAATTATTAATATTAATTTTTAACAGTCTTTTAATTTAGATTTGTTCTTATCCATAGTAAAGGACTTTCGAAATCAAATATCGATTCGCTAGAAAAAGAAATTAAGAGTTAAATAGTTATTATATACTTATATAATAATTTATATATATATGTATATATCTTATATATTATAAAATTATAAATATGTAAACTGACCTTCTAAAGAAGCGACCTTCAGATTCTCTCAGAGTATTTTCATCGTCAAGTCGAGCTTTAATATGTTTGACGTGAGAACTGTTAAGTCATACAGGCGCACCACATTCAACCGCTGAGTAGACCAGAGAAAACAGTCGGGAAGGCGTATAATATATAAAAGCTCTCCACGGAATCTCTTTTAGTTTTACATAGATGATATTACTTGAGAGAACTCTAATAGATTTGATAGGTCCGACTCAAAGACTTTTTCTTTTGGTTATACACATCTGACGTAGGGGTTTATCAATTCCGACTTAAGAACTTGCTCTGAAGACTTAAAGTATTTAACCCGACTTGCAAATAATTTAGTGCTCTTTATGATTGCTTTTATTTCTACAACTTTGTACTTCTGGAACATTTCAGATTTCAATTATATTATAAAAACGCAGCGAAGTCATTAAATAAGACCTCGCAATAATAAAACAATTAAATTTTCATGTTTTTATCCAAACTAGGTTATCTAGTGGAAACTGTTGACAGTTTGTACTTTCCGTAAGTGCTACATTCAAAGATTCAAAAAAAAAAAGTTTTTAATCATAATTTTCTCTCAGGTATCCTAAATCCTTACCGAAAACTTGCGCTGAAGCAACCCAAATAACGAAATCCAGTGGCGTTTATGAAATTCAATTGCCCAATTTGAAAACTCCGCTCCTTGTTTACTGCGATGAATTCGAAGGCGTTAATGACTGGTTAACTATTCACAGACGTATCGATGACTCAATTAATTTCTTCCGAGATTGGGAAACATACAAAGAAGGCTTTGGCAACATATTCACGAATTACTTTATTGGTTTAGATAACTTATATGCTTTAACTTCCAATCAAATTCAGGAGCTGCTCATAGTTATGGTAGATATCTATGACATAAGCTATATCGCCAGATATGATTCTTTTGGTATAGGGAATGAAGTAGATAAATATAGGCTTAATTTGTTGGGCTCATTCAGGGGTAATGTTACGGATCAATTCTCCTACCATATAAATCAAAAGTTCTCGACTTATGATGAGGACAACGATCTATATCCCACACATTGCGCTCTATACCATGAGACAGCTGGCTGGGCTAATAATTGTTTCCAGAAGTATTTCAGTTCGATTTTACTTATTGCAGATATATAAAATGTTTTCTTTTTCAGCGATTTCAATTGTCCATATGAAGAGATTGTATGGCCAGGCCTTCCACCACTTCAAAAAGTAAAGATGCTTATTAGACCAGTAAATAATTCACCAATAAGGCTAGATAATTATTGATCTATAAAATCGATATTAAAATCGAAATATAACAAATTGGTGCCTGGAATTGGTTAAATAAATTTAAAGAAAATTAATTACAAAATTAAAGCAACTATTTTTTTTTTTTATTTATATCAAGGAAATGGAAGAAGGTAGAGCAAATAATTTGTAACTATTTGTTCTCTCGGTTTACTTATACTGATAAGAAAAGAATATACTATATTTATTTCATGATGTTTAAAGTATTTTACACTTTGTTTTAATTAAAGCCTAAGTGATATATCGATTAACTTATAATTATAAATATTGCATCATTTTAAGATACAATATCTTTCTTGAGTTCTTTTGGATCGAATCTAAGCATTATCATCCTTATTTGATAGTGAAATTTCATATCAAATTAGGAATTTGCCTACAAACAAGTTTATTTAGTTTTCTGATATCAGAAGTAGTTTTAAAGTATCGGAGAATAATGAGAACCTTCTATATAACATAGTTTCTACACTGGCAGGTTTCTGGCAACTTTGAATTAATTAAAATTTTTTTCTCAATAATCTAAACTAACGTGGCTTAGCTACAATTTACCAATAACGAAAATCCTATTGAATAAAACCAAAATAGAAGTAGAAGTAGTCATAGAATGACAGTATTAGAGGGTCATAGTGGTCACCCATGTTAAAAAATTGGGTATCCAATTTAACCAAAAATATTGAAACTGTCAGAAAAAGGCAGAAAAATAACTGAACAGTTTCTACTGAAATGACCAAACCTAACTGAATCTAATTTTTTCCATTATGGAAATTCACGACCTTAAAAGCCTGACGGACCTCCTAAACATATATATTTAGAGCATAATCATTTTTATGAATCATTCGTGTAGGTTGATCTTTAAACTGAAACCTTCATAATCGGGTAAGTGGTCTCAAAACAATGCCTAGCGTTACTTGGATAGAAGAGGAAGCTCTGTCGCTACTAAGACCAACCATACCAATATGCACCAATGTATTGATGTCAATAGATCATTGTGTATAAAAAGAACATGTAATGAGACTTGGTCTTCTCCATAATGACCTTGCCGTGGAAGAGGAGGAAATTTAATCCAATGTATAACTGCTCATCTTTGGCCGGTGGATGATTTCATATCTTTGTGTCGCTTTTCTTACCGCCTTGATACAGCTGTAATCCTTCAAAATGAGGGATATAGTCAAGTCGATCGATTTAACAAGTTGGATCCCATGCACTTAAATAGGATAGTCATACCGCTTATTATTGATATTATCTATGCGCTGACTGTTTTGAAATTTATATATGAATACCTGAAGAAGACTACCATGGTCTTTGAGTGTAGCATATAAACAAAGTTTTCATTCTTGGTATTGGAGCGACCCATTAATCATGTTAAACTGAGCTTATATGCAAAGCCTTAGCTAAGTATCTTTTCAATACTTTTTAAGGAATTCAACCTGCTTCGTTGAGATACATTTTTGTCCATTCAATCGCCACATTTATTTCTTATATGTAGCTAAGATACTGCTTGACAAGTGTCCGCTTAATTCCATAGAAACAGTAAAGCAAAATCTCGTTCGATTCAAAAAATTTGTAAAACTTAAAAATCCAAGTTTTTAAAACAATTTGCTTATATTTAACCCATACTTAAGCAATATTTAAGCAAATTCTTCTAATTTGCATTAAACTCAAAGAAGGCATGAATAATTTTATAATTTTTTCGCATTTTTGATTGCTGGCATTCACCTCAAATGCAAAGAGATTTTTGCTCAGAGTAAGCACATTTTTATTGCCGAAATCGTCTTAATCAATCATTCGCTTAAAAACAAGAAAAAGCAATCGTCTTTGAATGATGACATCCTTTTCCAATATTTATTTTTTTCTCAGCCCCAGCCCCAGCCCCGACCCCAGCTCCATATCCAGCCCTCGTTTTTGAGAAAAATTACTTACATTTACAAGTTCAAATTGCATTTTGCGCTTCAAATTTCGAAGGTTGTAAGCAATTTATTTAACCAGGATAATGCGTCTACACTGCGGCTAACAGGAAGTCTATGGGTGTGTGTATGTATGTCAGTATATAATTTATACAATTTCACGTCTTTTTTTTTTTTTTACAAATAAGAGTGAGTGAAAGTCTAATCAATCTTTTAAGTTGAGTTGTTAGTCATTTTATTAGCAGAAGAAATTTTTTTCTCGCTTGTGGCATTTGCCGCATGCTTATGCAGAGTGTCCTTGACTGAAGGAATTCAATCCTCACTCAACGTATTCCGTAATTAATTTGGAGAAAATTAATTAGGCTCATCATAAGAGTGTGTTTACGCAATATTGTTATTTCCTTTTATAAGAAAACGATTAAGATATTACCGATGTTTTTTTTCTTTTTTGAGTTGTGGCGGAAATGGTCGAAATGTGAAAAAGTTCAAGGACATAAGAGTTACCTATTGAAGAAT
>NC_051846.1:12253711-12319714 GCF_002237135.1 Teleopsis dalmanni
TAATAGCATTTTAATTAAAATAAGCTAACTTCAAAACACTTAAGTGCCGCTTACAAAGCTTAAGTAGACTTCAAAGGAGTGGCAAGTCAATTTCATCTGCAGGGTTGGGGGCTATTTGCGCGCTAAATATCATTTGAAATCACTTAATTCGCTTTACAAAGTTTTGTTATAATTTTAATGAGAATGGGTCATTTTAGATAAAAGTACTACGACTTGAGTGTATGGGCAGTAACATTAAATGCATGTCCATGCAATGATATTTATCCGGGATTAAATGTGTGCAACATTCGAATATTATCAATGCACTTATATTTTTGTAGTTATGGCATGTATATTAAAATAACAGATACTTCAATAAAGTATATCAAATGAGATATTGAAGTCAGTATCGTTCAGAAGTCCACACAACACAGTTATTAAACTACAGCAATGACGGTACAGACAATATTATTCAAGATATCTGTTTCAGCAAGTTCAAAAAATAGTTTACTCCATATCAGAGAGGAAGTTCAGTCTATTAAAAGTGGTAGTTCCAAAGAATATTTGACAAGTTTTTTGAAAAAACTGGAGAGAAAATGTATACCTGTTCTATTTTTTAATTTTCGAAATATTTCACTTATGTATAAACATGTTGCTATCAGAGAGTGTCCAGTTCCCTCATACGAATGGTTCATATGTATAGTTGCCTGTAAGTATCCCATAGTATTACTTAAAAAATGTTGGTGTAGGATAGGTTAAGTTAGCATGGTAATATCAGCTATTAACCTATTGAACTAAACTCTTTTTATTGTTCTTTATCTCATTAAACTTTTTTGTATATGTTTATCTTAACGATATATTACATAGCCACCATACTCCACTTGTGTATTAGAATGAGACATATATGCATTTAGTATATAATAATTTATGAGCGAAGATAGTCGATACATCCGAACATGTTAATAAAATAATTTGTTTTAAATATAGTAATAAATTATTTTCTTATTTTTATTTACAAGACCAATTAGTCCGCTCATAAATTATCATACAATATTATTGGTCACAAAAAAAAGGTATAAAATACATTGAGTATATATACATTAATATATTCAATACACTCCACTTGAGTGTTAGAATAAGACACATATATATTTAACATAAGACTAGACTGAACGCACAGACTTGCTTATTACTATAATTATTCCTGCAATGTTCTCAAATTTTAGTACAAAATCCAGTAGAATTAAAAATTTATAAAATATACCGTACTCATCGGTGTGGACTATGAAGATTCTGACAAATCTTTTGATCTAAAAACCGAATCTAACCGAAAAGAAGACACTTATATCTTTCAAATAAAATCAAGGTCTCTCCCGTTGTAGGTATTCTAATAACAGATGGCAATAGAAGCCACAGATCTAGTATTCTACCCCAAATTTAAATCGGAATAAAACACAGCAAATGTACTTATACGTCACACCTACGCTAGAATCTATCTTCTCAGACAATCCTGGCTTATTAAAATTTAGCACGAAATAACATTACCTATCATATAACCTGCTCTCAGGTAAGTTTTATTGATAAGAGGTACCTTACCATAGTTGTAAGGATGAACCAGCATTTACCTGGAGAGTTGCATCTAACATATTATCCAATTTTTGTCCGCAAATTTCACTAAATAAATCTTATAGTAAATGCAAACACCACGGAGTCATTATCATCTATGCTGGTGGTATCAGGCAAAGATATTATCCGATTGTTGCAGCATGTCATAGTAGTACTCAAAGACCCTTGAAATTAACTTCAGTGAATATTATATTTTTATTGCCTGTGTGCAGATACATATATAATTTTTATTGATTTATAAGATTTAGTTGAGCGCAGATCTCAATATTGCAAACCTTCGCTAAGAAGATTTTCGGACATATATACCCAGAAACAGGATTTCAATACCAAGACAGGTACCAATCAATCTATTATACTAACATGAGATAAACTGTTAAAAACTACAAAGCTAGAACTTAAGTCAACCTATTTAAAAATATTAGATAAATTATAATCAAACTCATTTTTAGTAAATGTAAATGCACTTTAAGATTTTGAGTGCTTAGCTTTAGATCTTTGATATTAAGTTTTATATTTTTAAAAACCAATTTTTGTTTGTTTTTAAATAATTCATTTTAATATGGCATAGAGAATTACTAATTTCTTCAAGTGCATCAGTAAGACGTTTTGTGTTAATACCACATTAAGACACTAAGATTCAACCCACATAGTATGTAGTGTCAAATAAACTGAAATAAAATCAAAACCATAAGAAACCAACTTTACAAATCTGTACCAAGATCTGCCATTTGAAGTTTTCGACTTTGGTAAATTCCAAATGCACACAAACCCATTTACTCTTACCTCAAGCATTTATCAGCTGGAATATCTCCTTTACCAAAGGATTTCGAATATTTTGTGGTTAAAAGTAACAATGACAGCAGACTTTACTGCAAGTGTACCATGAGTAGTATCCTGCTTATGACATTCTAACAACAACATAAGCAGCTGCATATTCCCATATGTTGCCACTACTCGTAGTGTCGCTTACTTCTGCTGGGAAGGAGATGCAACTTTAGTTTGTGGTAACAACATAAACCAAGCAAAATTCACTTGAACTCAGCGAACTCCAAGTGAATATTTATGAGAGGAGAAAAAAATATTCCACATTTTTGCGCAATTTTGTCCTATTTTCGGTTTATTTCTGCTTTTCAGAGTTTTTATTTCGCCCAAGAAAATTGTTTGTAAATGACATTAAACTGATATCGCAGAGCGCGCTGCTTCAGTGCTCTTGAGTTTTTATTTTCAAATTTTGGCATAGTTTTTTTTTAAGTACGAGTACTACTATTTTCCCTCTCGACTATGATTTAAATTACAAATTTCATCTATCGAAGAGAAATTTATGTTTGCTTAGAACAAAAGTCAACAACACTAAAAAACACAAAGTTACGCTTGAAATGGGTCTACGTTGCGTATGAGTAACGTCGTTTTTAATTATGCGTGAATCTGGGAGTAATATTGATAATATTATTAAAATAGTATTTTATGTATTTAATTTCTTATGTATTTTTTTTAGCAAAAATTTTTTACATAGTGGATTTTTTTAATAACAATACTTTAATACTTTCAAGAACAAAGTTTATGTTGAAGAAGCTTGAGCACTTCAGCACTTTTACTCTTTATTAACTTGAGGTATCTTCAAAACCCCTCTTTACGCCTTGACTGGATTAATTTTTATCACTTTATCGGATTAAGCAATAATTGTCCTTAGATTTGCATACCTCCCCGAGAAGCCTGTAACCATTCTGAGATTCAATAACGCGATGTTAGTAAGTCTGTCAGTTTTCGCAAATAATTTCAAGGCTCTATCCTTTATGTATTTTTTGTGATCGGTTCAATCTTGAAGTCCCAGAGGATGTCATTCGTCCTAATGTATCATGATACCTTGAAAATTCTTCTCAGAGCCTGGCTTTGTGCAATTTCTAGCTGGCGAATAGTGCAAAATCTTTTCATTAAAATTTATATTCAGACATTTAGTTCTTTCATTATTACTTATTTTTATATATAAATACACCAGTAAAATTTTAATAATATAAAATAGAATACTGCTTTAATAATACTTTAATACTTTTAAGAAAAATGTGAGCAATTAATTATTTATATATTTTTATTTAAATTTATATTATAATACATCATCATCCATGACTATACAGTCCATGTAGGATCTAAGCCTGTTTAACAACAGTTTTCCATTCCTCTCTGTTTTTTGCTTTTCTTTTCAAATTTCTTATATTCATTACTTCTAAGTCCTGCTGCACACTGTCTTTCCATCGTATTCTTGGTCGCCCTCTTCTTCAGCTGGTTCCTACTTCGTTCTCATAAATCTTAAGCGGTGCTCTATACATAACTACATTAATGAAATTTTAATAAATTATAATTAAATATAATATGTTTTAATACTTTTAAGACAAAAGTAAACAATTAACTATTTATATATTTTTTTTATAATTTATTTTAGACAGTTTATATTTATATTTAGTTTTACATGTGACTTATCATCAATAAAATTTTAATTATATAAAATAAAGTACATTGTGTAAATGGCAAACATTAAAGCAATTATCAAAATTTTTGGATTTCAATAAAAGGTTTCCTCATTGTAATGAATTTTGAAAATTAGTGTTCTTTTTGTATCAAATGCTCATTAAAATCATAAATACCAGGAAATTTGTATGCGTCCCCACACTATAATGTCAATGAAACCGAATTATTGCCAATAATCGTTCTCTGTTCGGTGCAAATAAATAAATTTCTGAATTTGGCTGGTATTTTCGGCATTTATTCGTACTAATTTGCAATAATCCGCGGACAAACTTCACATCGAAATCATTGACTTCAAACACTGAAATGCACTCCTCAGTATATATATATATTTATATATATATGTATATATATATATTTGTACACACAAAATCGTGTTATGGAAATGTTGTTGAAATCGATAATTATTATGAGAAATTTTATTTAATGGTGTAAACTAAAGTATTTATATATTTTGCATTTTAATTCTCTGAGGATGTTGGCATTCATTTTATATTGGTGTGGTGGCCTTTAAACCACAATGAGTTCGTTGTACTTATACTGTGCAATAATAATGACGATAGCGAAGCTTTAAAAATTAATTATTTACTTATTTAGTTATGTATTTAAGTATGTGTAATGTAAACAATCAGATTGACGATTATTGAAATATGCTGACAATCCCAGAATACGAGTACACAGCATAGAATAATGCTAAGCTGTACATGCTTTGATACAATCTAGAAGACGCAGTAACGCAGTTGAGTTCTAGTTTAGTCCAATCAAAGTCATTCGTCAGTTGACTTTGGCTAACAATCTTCCTAAGCAACATTTTCGAAGAATTTATATCCTATTTTCACAATAAATAAATATATTGAGGACCTCAATTAATCCGACATCGGGAAACGTATAAGAAAAAGTCGTCATATGTCAGTTCATCAAATAATAAAACTACATATAAACAAAAATCTTGATTCTCTCACTTATCACTTACTTAACAAATAGGCTTCGTATTGCTTGTCAGCCACATATAGGCTCAACCAATCCTGTATAATTTTAAGATATTTTAACAATGATGTTGAAGAATGATGAGCCTCATTATTATATTGTCAAAGACTGTATATATCCTATAATCCTTAATGTTAGGTTAATTTAGATTGGAGTTGCTTGTGCTGTAAGACCACTTATGCTGAAATAATAATCGTTGTAGTACTACAGGATTAGCGTTTGCATACCTATGCGCAGACGAAAGGTCGGTGTACTTCCTCATTAGCTAACGATATACCCACCACGCAATTCTATACACTTGGCTAAGTCATAATTTGCAGAATAACAGCTCCGTTAGCTTCGAAAGAAAAGATTCCCCTAACATTTTGGAAGTTCTACTTGCCAAAGATGGAACGCAATTTCCTTCTCATCCGCACAGCTACAACCTCGAGAAAAATTATTATAGGATAGACCTAGTACATCCTAGATATACTAGAGAAGATGCATCTAGAAAATATATGAAAATATTTTTTAGGAGTTGCTTTTTTCTTTATAAATGTTGTATTTTTGTTTATATATTTGAAGGTGGGACTTGTTATAACAATTATCCCTCCCTCATGGCCCTTCATGAAATAAGCTCCCTCTTCTGATGTTTTGATTTTTGCTAAATACAATCAATGTGTAATATCCTATTATATTAATTATTAAAAGATTTTCATGTGATTTATATATATTTTTGCCTCAAAGAATATCAAAAACGACTTTGTGACTTTTCTAAACTTCTCATTTAAGACCTCGTTATTCAAAAGAACTAAATGATGGCAACTATGATTGTTTGGTTGGTTGGTTGTAGTAGCACGCCACTAGATAACTTCCATGTACCTCAATTAGTGATTATTCGCCGTACTGCTTCCACATTCCTCGCAAGAGCCCTAGTATAGAAGAATAAAGACTGAATCCATCCCGCCGTTGGATGCCAACTAGAGTAGAAACGTTTATTGAATTCTGGTATTGAATATTACATACATTATTGAAAGATCTTTAGTAATCTATTTATATCTCATATCATAAAGAATATCAAAATAATAATGACTTCTCTAACTTGAATATTTAAGAATCATATTCTAATAGGAATTAACAAATACAGTGCAAAAAAAGGTTTTCATAATTTTTTACGAATATTATTTAAATATTTTTAGTTAAAATTCCCAAAGCAGAATAAGGTCTTCGGTAAAGTTAATCAAAAAATTTTAACAATTAACATTTCCTCGTCTTTTTTTCTCATAAATCTGTTTAAACAACACCTACGCGACCACTTCTCGCTCATAAGGATCTATTCACATACTTGCTTCCGTTTATGTGTTCGTATTAAGATCTTTTCTTATTCTTTTGAATTAACTTGACTTGCATTTATTTCCAGGACTCCATTATTTTGCTGCATTTTTTATAAAAATAAATGCTTCCGTCCGGAATTAAATTTATCAAGAAACATAAAAAATGTTAAACAGTGAAATGCAATCAAAACTGGTAACCGCTGCAGTGGAAGAGTGGAAGCCGTAGTAACTCCAGCAAAATAAGGAACGGAAGCAATCAGCAAAATTTATTAATGCGTTGCTGTTCAGTGGTGGTTGCTGATGCAGCGACAATCCAAGCCACGATGAAGAAGTCAGCGGCTGTGGACACAACCAAGCACAGGAAAGCTCTTCTCCAGTCAACTGCTCTCCGCCAACTTTACAATTTCAATTTTCTTGCCAGTGCAATTTATGCTACCGCATTGCATTATGAAAGAAGTTGTTCCTACTTTACTTCATTTCAGTTAAACAGGTTCAATGGATGCGGAATGCGGATTGCGGGATGCGGGATGCGTTCTATGCAAAATATTGCAATAATAAAAGATTGTGCGATACTCATTTATCGTATCGGAGTAAGTATCATCGTTTTTGATATAAACTATATCTTGAATATGTATTGAAGATGAAAGATACTTGATATCTCAAATATTTCAAGCAAACGAAGAAGAGTGATTGTTTTAAGGCATTTTGCGATATTATTCCTTGTATTTTCAAAAATGAATTTAAAATTTGTGTTATTGTTAAAGTTTACATAAATTTATTTTTCGAAATTATTCGGAATTATTCGAAATTATTGCGAAGAGAACGAATATCTTTACTACAAAGATATATCTTCACATATTCATATCTGTGAATGAATAAGTAAACTTATATTCGGTTTTAATATTCTCTTCCATAATTATAAATTGGGTTTCTATTGTTGTGCAATTTGAACATAGCAACAATGCGATCCACTGTATTTATAAATATTCTTACTCTTACAAAATACTCTTACTCTTATAAAATATTCCAATATCTCATATATTATTATACTTTAAGCTTTTAGTTCAATAAAGACATTTAACGAATACGACGTTGTTCTTCGTTACGTTGATTTTGACTGGGTCACAAGTCAATAACACGTTTTTACTAACATCTATTAGAAGTGAATCCTTTGTTGACAAAGGAAACTAAATTCTTAATATAAACTATCGTTTTCAAGAAAGAAGTTTGAACAGTAGTGAATTGCAACAACAAAAAATTTTCGTCAATTTTAATTAATTGAGTTTTTAACTGACTATACAGCTGTTTCGAATATTGTCCAATATCCATCACCAATGGATCCTTTTATTTTTAATTATACGTAAATAATTTGTTTAAGACTCCAAGTATCTGAGTCTTATATCCAGTGTTATCTTATACTCCAGCAACTTCACTCCTAATGAGTTGCATATAAAATCTCATTGTCAAAACTACATATAAACATATGTAAACTATTATTGTTTGGTTTTAATTTTTTCTTGCCAAGAGTCACGTGTCTTTATGACGAAAAGAAACTATTAAAAAGTTAGTTGGATTCGAATAGCAAAAAGAAGACAAGAACAAAAATTTTTTTATGTTAATTTTTTCTTGCCAAAATTAACGAGTCTTTATAGCGTAAAGAAACTATTTAAATGTTAGATGATTCGAATAGCAAAGAAAAGACAAAGACAATAATTAATTTAATTAATTAAAGTTCGGCTGAACATACAACACTATTTCGAGTTTTTCCAAGTACTCATCATCAGTGGTCTTAGGAAATATTCGAATTTCTTGATAAGGTTTTCTTCTGCTCAAAAAGTGTCCGGATTTCGTTGTTTGTTAATTACTCCTTAAGTAATAGATCTTTTTTTTGTTATGTTGGTACACCCTTTTTTGACATATGGTACTAATTTGAGCGCCATCTGTCAATTAGTTTATTTACAGCAGCTGTTAATATGAGATTACCTCAAGTGCATTTAGCGATTTTTACTATGGAGAATTCTTGTTGTACGCGATTTTTTGACCAAACACGGCACCAATGTCATCGCTCATGCACCATATTCGCTAAATCTGGATCTGTGCGACTTTTTCCTGTTCCCGAAACTCAAATTGCCCCTTCGTGGTAAGCGTTTTGAATCTATTGAATTGGTAAAAGAGAATTCGCTGAAGGAACTAAAAGCCATACCTTCACGGGCCTACGAAAAGTGTACAGAAGATTGGGTTAAGCGTTGGCATATGTATCTCGATTCAGAAGGAACATATTTTGAAGGAGATAAAATAAATTTGGAATGAAATTTAAATTTGTGTGTTTTATTTACAAAATCCGAGTACTTTTTGAGCAGAAGGTATATAATTTTGTTGGATTACAAGTGCCATTCTTGGAAGTTATTGTTTTTAATTTATAAAATTTTCAAGTTTTTCTAAATATTACAATAATAAAATTCTTCAATAGGTAACTCTTATGTCCTTGAACTTTTTCACATTTCGACCATTTCCGCCACAACTCAAAAAAGAAAAAAAACATCGGTAATATCTTAATCGTTTTCTTATAAAAGGAAATAACAATATTGCGTAAACACACTCTTATGATGAGCCTAATTAATTTTCTCCAAATTAATTACGGAATACGTTGAGTGAGGATTGAATTCCTTCAGTCAAGGACACTCTGCATAAGCATGCGGCAAATGCCACAAGCGAGAAAAAAATTTCTTCTGCTAATAAAATGACTAACAACTCAACTTAAAAGATTGATTAGACTTTCACTCACTCTTATTTGTAAAAAAAAAAAAAAGACGTGAAATTGTATAAATTATATACTGACATACATACACACACCCATAGACTTCCTGTTAGCCGCAGTGTAGACGCATTATCCTGGTTAAATAAATTGCTTACAACCTTCGAAATTTGAAGCGCAAAATGCAATTTGAACTTGTAAATGTAAGTAATTTTTCTCAAAAACGAGGGCTGGATATGGAGCTGGGGTCGGGGCTGGGGCTGGGGCTGAGAAAAAAATAAATATTGGAAAAGGATGTCATCATTCAAAGACGATTGCTTTTTCTTGTTTTTAAGCGAATGATTGATTAAGACGATTTCGGCAATAAAAATGTGCTTACTCTGAGCAAAAATCTCTTTGCATTTGAGGTGAATGCCAGCAATCAAAAATGCGAAAAAATTATAAAATTATTCATGCCTTCTTTGAGTTTAATGCAAATTAGAAGAATTTGCTTAAATATTGCTTAAGTATGGGTTAAATATAAGCAAATTGTTTTAAAAACTTGGATTTTTAAGTTTTACAAATTTTTTGAATCGAACGAGATTTTGCTTTACTGTTTCTATGGAATTAAGCGGACACTTGTCAAGCAGTATCTTAGCTACATATAAGAAATAAATGTGGCGATTGAATGGACAAAAATGTATCTCAACGAAGCAGGTTGAATTCCTTAAAAAGTATTGAAAAGATACTTAGCTAAGGCTTTGCATATAAGCTCAGTTTAACATGATTAATGGGTCGCTCCAATACCAAGAATGAAAACTTTGTTTATATGCTACACTCAAAGACCATGGTAGTCTTCTTCAGGTATTCATATATAAATTTCAAAACAGTCAGCGCATAGATAATATCAATAATAAGCGGTATGACTATCCTATTTAAGTGCATGGGATCCAACTTGTTAAATCGATCGACTTGACTATATCCCTCATTTTGAAGGATTACAGCTGTATCAAGGCGGTAAGAAAAGCGACACAAAGATATGAAATCATCCACCGGCCAAAGATGAGCAGTTATACATTGGATTAAATTTCCTCCTCTTCCACGGCAAGGTCATTATGGAGAAGACCAAGTCTCATTACATGTTCTTTTTATACACAATGATCTATTGACATCAATACATTGGTGCATATTGGTATGGTTGGTCTTAGTAGCGACAGAGCTTCCTCTTCTATCCAAGTAACGCTAGGCATTGTTTTGAGACCACTTACCCGATTATGAAGGTTTCAGTTTAAAGATCAACCTACACGAATGATTCATAAAAATGATTATGCTCTAAATATATATGTTTAGGAGGTCCGTCAGGCTTTTAAGGTCGTGAATTTCCATAATGGAAAAAATTAGATTCAGTTAGGTTTGGTCATTTCAGTAGAAACTGTTCAGTTATTTTTCTGCCTTTTTCTGACAGTTTCAATATTTTTGGTTAAATTGGATACCCAATTTTTTAACATGGGTGACCACTATGACCCTCTAATACTGTCATTCTATGACTACTTCTACTTCTATTTTGGTTTTATTCAATAGGATTTTCGTTATTGGTAAATTGTAGCTAAGCCACGTTAGTTTAGATTATTGAGAAAAAAATTTTAATTAATTCAAAGTTGCCAGAAACCTGCCAGTGTAGAAACTATGTTATATAGAAGGTTCTCATTATTCTCCGATACTTTAAAACTACTTCTGATATCAGAAAACTAAATAAACTTGTTTGTAGGCAAATTCCTAATTTGATATGAAATTTCACTATCAAATAAGGATGATAATGCTTAGATTCGATCCAAAAGAACTCAAGAAAGATATTGTATCTTAAAATGATGCAATATTTATAATTATAAGTTAATCGATATATCACTTAGGCTTTAATTAAAACAAAGTGTAAAATACTTTAAACATCATGAAATAAATATAGTATATTCTTTTCTTATCAGTATAAGTAAACCGAGAGAACAAATAGTTACAAATTATTTGCTCTACCTTCTTCCATTTCCTTGATATAAATAAAAAAAAAAAATAGTTGCTTTAATTTTGTAATTAATTTTCTTTAAATTTATTTAACCAATTCCAGGCACCAATTTGTTATATTTCGATTTTAATATCGATTTTATAGATCAATAATTATCTAGCCTTATTGGTGAATTATTTACTGGTCTAATAAGCATCTTTACTTTTTGAAGTGGTGGAAGGCCTGGCCATACAATCTCTTCATATGGACAATTGAAATCGCTGAAAAAGAAAACATTTTATATATCTGCAATAAGTAAAATCGAACTGAAATACTTCTGGAAACAATTATTAGCCCAGCCAGCTGTCTCATGGTATAGAGCGCAATGTGTGGGATATAGATCGTTGTCCTCATCATAAGTCGAGAACTTTTGATTTATATGGTAGGAGAATTGATCCGTAACATTACCCCTGAATGAGCCCAACAAATTAAGCCTATATTTATCTACTTCATTCCCTATACCAAAAGAATCATATCTGGCGATATAGCTTATGTCATAGATATCTACCATAACTATGAGCAGCTCCTGAATTTGATTGGAAGTTAAAGCATATAAGTTATCTAAACCAATAAAGTAATTCGTGAATATGTTGCCAAAGCCTTCTTTGTATGTTTCCCAATCTCGGAAGAAATTAATTGAGTCATCGATACGTCTGTGAATAGTTAACCAGTCATTAACGCCTTCGAATTCATCGCAGTAAACAAGGAGCGGAGTTTTCAAATTGGGCAATTGAATTTCATAAACGCCACTGGATTTCGTTATTTGGGTTGCTTCAGCGCAAGTTTTCGGTAAGGATTTAGGATACCTGAGAGAAAATTATGATTAAAAACTTTTTTTTTTTGAATCTTTGAATGTAGCACTTACGGAAAGTACAAACTGTCAACAGTTTCCACTAGATAACCTAGTTTGGATAAAAACATGAAAATTTAATTGTTTTATTATTGCGAGGTCTTATTTAATGACTTCGCTGCGTTTTTATAATATAATTGAAATCTGAAATGTTCCAGAAGTACAAAGTTGTAGAAATAAAAGCAATCATAAAGAGCACTAAATTATTTGCAAGTCGGGTTAAATACTTTAAGTCTTCAGAGCAAGTTCTTAAGTCGGAATTGATAAACCCCTACGTCAGATGTGTATAACCAAAAGAAAAAGTCTTTGAGTCGGACCTATCAAATCTATTAGAGTTCTCTCAAGTAATATCATCTATGTAAAACTAAAAGAGATTCCGTGGAGAGCTTTTATATATTATACGCCTTCCCGACTGTTTTCTCTGGTCTACTCAGCGGTTGAATGTGGTGCGCCTGTATGACTTAACAGTTCTCACGTCAAACATATTAAAGCTCGACTTGACGATGAAAATACTCTGAGAGAATCTGAAGGTCGCTTCTTTAGAAGGTCAGTTTACATATTTATAATTTTATAATATATAAGATATATACATATATATATAAATTATTATATAAGTATATAATAACTATTTAACTCTTAATTTCTTTTTCTAGCGAATCGATATTTGATTTCGAAAGTCCTTTACTATGGATAAGAACAAATCTAAATTAAAAGACTGTTAAAAATTAATATTAATAATTAATAATTAATGAACTAACAAACAGTAATTATTGTAGAAACATTTTTTTATAACATATCTTACATTAATTCTCAAAACCTCACCTGGTTTTTGCACCTTAGTATCGACTCTAAAATATCACAGAAGTTTAGTATACAAAAATTAATTTCATTAAATTTTGATTCATTCTTACCGATTCTTATCGTCTAGAAAATTTTGTAGTTCTCTGAATTTTCTATCCAAATATTCCGTTGTTGCCTATCAAAATTTAGAAGTGTTAAATCCAATCAATTTATAAATGGAAGTAGGAATATTCTTACCACTGTTACCGATTCAGGCTTCGCATATCGAACGAAGCACACCAAAAAAAATAATTCCAATAAATATATTTTCATTTTCTGTAAAATTATAATAAGAACTAATTTTTAAGATATATAATATAAAAAAAAAATATTTCAAATATTATTTTAAAAAAATATAATAAATTATACATTCAGTTATATACTTTCCAAAATACTAATTAAGTGATTATACTTTATATTCCTTCCGAAATCCGTTAGAACCGTTCTGGGTTTAAAATTGAACTGTTTCTTTTTCTAAATTCTCTTCAAAGATAATTTCGAACCCTGAAAAATATATATTAATTATCTCAATATGCTTATATAAATTAATACCTTAATTAGTTTCGTGTGATAATTGTGCAATTTTAAAAAATTTCAATAGAAGTGAAAAGTTCTGTTTTGAAAAATTTAATTATAAATATTTATTGTGAAATCAATTATATATAATACCGAACTAAAAATCAATTAAATAATGAGATTGTTGCGAAATAACGACTTCCTGTGACAAATTGGAAAACAGTCCAGATATACAAATCTTTTTAAAAAACTAATAATTTCTTATATAATTTTTAATGACAAAATTTAAACACTTTAATTGTAATTTTTTATGATAATTACATCTCATTAAAGAAGAAGATTGGAAAAAAAATAACAGAATAATATTTGGTGGTCTAAGATTATTCTCACATTGCTCAAAGCATGTGTCAGTATTCATATGATGTTTTAAATCATATAATTACCTTCCTTTAATAAAACAATTAAGCGATATGTTATAAATTTTACCCTCTATATATTACATTATCCTCTAAAATTGTTTTCATTTCAATTGCGAAGTAAACCTCTTCACTTGTCTCATGCAAGTAGTCAGTACTTCCTCTTCCAATTCACTTATTGAAGCTTTAAAAGATACAGTGTGAGTTTTGTACAGAGTAATATCACTTCTTAGGAATATTGTGACAATAGGTCTTACTCACCGATATTAAAAGGTCAATGACTGAAACCCCATTCCAATAATCAGGAAATAAAGAATTAGAGAAGCTAAACATTTAAATAAGTCAATTTATCTACCACAGATTGAGCTCGGTTTTGCACGTCAGTTAATAGTTGAATATAATTCAAAAGAAATGGAATAAAGAAATGCATGGATGAATGGAAGATAGAATGGAAGTCTTTTTTACAAAAATAATTCGCAGATGGTTTGTTCAAATCAGTGATTGTACAGGACAGTATTAACAAAAACATCCAATACTAAAATATCTAAAATATATAAAAATATAACACATCAGCTAAAACCTTCACAGCTGAACCAAAAATATTTACTACAAGACTTTCTTAGGAGCACCGCAGAACTATAAAAAAAAAATACATTTAATTTTTTCTTCAATTTGTGCAGAAGATTTTCTGTGAAATACTTTCAATATTAAAAAAATTTAAAGGTGCTGATAAAATATAAAAACCAATTAATGTTAAATAAAAACATTTTTTTAAAATTGCTTCCAAAAGCTTATGTTAACAGAAATATTTTAACAGAATAAAATGCATGTACAGCACTGGAGTGCTAACCAACAATAGATGGCGCACTTTCCTAATAAATGAGAAAAATGACCTAAATCTAAAATATTATACAATTTATTTTTATTTTATCTAAAATTAATCATTTTCAACAAAAAAAAAATTCATGAATTTGTGCTTATATACAAATATCTTGAATAAAATATTGTGTGTGAAAAATATATTCACAAAACATAAAAAAATCGAATAATTTTTAATTGCATACTTTTAGGGTGCAGATTTGTAATCGTTAAATAGAAAGTAACGATTTTTTAAATCAAATTTATTTTTAATATTTAACACTGAAATATTAGTAATAAATATCTAAAATATACGTGTTAAATTTTAGAAACTACTTATGATTTTTTTAACACCCAATGTACACAAAATGTATGATCATGTTTGAATGTAAGTAAATGTCAAGATCACTAAAAATAAAGTCAACTAAACTTTTAATAAAATTTGATTTTCTCAAAATTAATTTAAATCAATTTTGACTCGAATGTCAATGACACAAGAACTACCATGAATATATTTCATTATTTATTCAACTTAAAATATTTTCTAAAATATATGAATAGTGTGTTCGTTTGTTCGATATTTTATTACTCATACATAAAAGCGTAGGAATAGGAATAAACGGGGTACCTGCTCTCGAAGGAGCGAAGCACTGCGACCATGGTTGATATTTTGTGCTGCAACAGATCCTAACCGAACAAAAAACATTCCACCTTCCGATGGACAGCCAAAATGTTGGCCGTTGAGGACCTCCTAATGTCAGAAAGGTAGAACAGCTCCCGATCCAGTGACCTCCTCTTGGCCTAGATCAAGGCTGGGCAGTTACAGAGAATGTGACTGAAAGTCGTGTCTGCTTCTAAACAGAGTCAACAATCCATCTCTTTAGGCAAACCCATTTTGCTAAGGTAATAAAGCAGTTCATGGTGACCCGTTAAATATCCCACTACCAACCTCAATTCTGTTCTGCTGAAGAAGGATACCTTACCATAACTGTAGAGATGAAACAGCTTTTTAGCCTGACGATTATATGGAATGTCGTGCCAGTAGTGACTTCTTTAGGCTGAAAACTATTTATCAATCAGAGACCTAGTTATAGACCAACTTAATCCACAATATGACTCCGGTCCATAGATTTGAATGGCGGATCCTGACCTCGCAAGACTTTCAGGAGGACAGAAGGGCAGACATAAAAGCGTAAAACTTTACTTAAAAAGTCTGAGAACATTATCTGATTTAATAAACTTAACTCATGTCCTTATTCATTTTAATTATTTATTTTAATCATTTTTATTTTTTGATTTAAATTCGAAATACACAGATACATTTTTATTAACATTTTCCATAAATATATTTTCAATTTTTTTAAATTTCTTGAAAGCATGCTTATAAGGATTGTTTTGGGGTTTGCACACAGACTCAGCATTGCAAGGCTTTATTTAAATTTTAAATATTATTTAAACATATGTAAATATTTTTTTTTCTATTTACTTATATCTATAAATACTTTTATAAAAAATTGTAAACTTTTTAAAAAATCAAATTGGCTTGTTGTATTTTTTTTAATGTACTCGTAATATAAATAACTAGAAGTAAATAAAAAACTATAAAAATAAATATTAATCATTATACGTTTATATATGTATGTATTGATTTACCAAAAATTAAATTTTTAATTTATTTTTAATATTTAATTTTAAAAATATGTATAAGATATTATGTTATAAAGACATAGTTTATAAACATAAGAATTCACATAATATTATTGTTTTATATACTTCAGGTGGTTCGATTAAATTTTTTTCAAATATTTGTTTTATAATAATTAAAAAAAAAATATAATTTAAATAGTAAATTATTTAATTAATTTAATTAATTTAAATTAATTTAATAGGTTTGGGAGTTTTATATAGAGCACTTCAAGGTTTTATAAATGTAACTACCTCGACGTATTTTTGAATTCAGTGTATACTGCAGGGACGAATAGACAATAGAGCTGGAATCTTAAAAGTCCACTTCTACTTTAACCTCAATTGACAAGTGTGAACTAACACTAAGAACATGATCTAGCTTCTTAACAAAATAGAAAGTTTATAAGTTTTATAAAGAGGACAAAAGACAGATCTATTCCATCTTTTTAACAAAAAAGAAAGCTTGTAAGCCTTACAAGAAGGACTAAAGACGGAACTATATTCGCAGTAAACTACATTTTTTGAATGTAATCCTTTCTGGAATCTGAAATTAACTAATTTTGTCTTTTTATTTAGAGTAATTGCAATAAATTAAAATAGAGTATAAAAGGTAATAAATTATTATAATATACAGTATAATGTTTAATAATAATGATAATATATATAATATAATATTATTATATATTATAAATAATAATATATATAATTCAACAGTTATCACATCATCTAAGAGAAATGACGTGGAGTCACTTCTAAATCATCATCTGAAGAGATAGTAGCACAGATTAAGATCTTTAGGTAGGTAAGTTTCAGGTGAGATGTCTCTATATATCTTTAAATCATGGGATACATAATATCAGACGTATTCATATGCTCTTAGGTTAATACTCTTCTCTTGTCTCCAAAGCAAAGTGAACCAGTCACAAAAAGTCAACAGAAATTACATCATCTATAGAGAAGTGACAAGGGTCACTTGTGGATCATCATCTGAAGAGATAGTAGCACAGATTAAGATCTTTAGCTAGGTAAGTTTCAGGTGAGATGTCTCTATATATTTCTATATCATGGGATACATGATATCAGAAGTATTCATTTGCTCTTGGGTTAATACTCCTCTCCTGTCAACAAAGCAAAGTGAACCAGTCCCAAAAAGCCAATGGAGTCACTACTGGATTGATTCTTTTCTGAATTGATGCTTTTCTTTCTTGATGCCTTTCTTACAAGAAAACAAACAAGAACCTTTTCGTTTCTATGGAAGAATCTTTTTGTTTCTTTAGAAGATTTTTTATATATGTAGATATTTATATATAATCAAATGGAAATTAATTTGTTTTAATTAAGAAGATTTCTTATTTTGCTTCTACTATTAGAAAGAAAAGAAAAACATTTATTTAAACAAAAAATTATCAGGTCGTTGAAATGGTCCTTAAATTATAATTCTTCTCTTCTAATTCTCTTAGTACTCTTAATATCGGAAGATAAAGATGGGGTAAAGGAGAAGATTGAGTAGTACATCTAACCTGAAAATGATGTTTAATGAAACTTTTTACTTATTAAATACTTTTTTAAGCAAATATATAAAAAGTAATAGTTTTAAAAATAAAAAACTAAAGCATTCTTCCTCCATTTAAATTTAATTTTAATTTCTTTCTTAAAAATTGACTTTGAAAATTAGTTCAATAATTTTTAAATGTAGGAAAAAATTTCCAATTCTTTAATTTATTAACCAATTTAAATAAAAAAAAATATTTAATTTTTTTTTAATTTTTATTGAATTTCCACATAATTAAAAAATAAAACAGCTGCGCCAATTAACATTCGTAGATTTGCGGTGTTTGTTGAAAACAATTATTTATAATACAATATCAATTATATAAACAATTAAAAAAAATTATTAAAAATTATTTTCACTATAAATAAAAAATCACAAAAAAATTATTAAATTATATTCTTATCGAAAAAAAAAAATCTATTTAATTCCAGTAAATTTAATTGAAATCAATTAAGCAAAAATGTAAGAATATTTTTATGTCATTTAAATATATAGAAAAATACTAATAATATGTTTATGTAATAGCGCATATTCTTTTTTTTATAAATAAATACAAATATTTATACTTTTTTTTATATGTGAATTTTTTTTCTATAATAAAATTCGAATATTTGCGGTTATGATTTTTTCCGTTGCAAAAATAAAAAATTAATTTATTGCATTTACAAAAAAAAAAAAAATAATTTTAACTCTTGTAAAATTAGCATAGAAAACACTTATATTATAAAAAAATAGTATATTCATTATTATTATTATAATTATTTTAATTATTAATATTAATATTAATGATAATCAAATTTGCGGCTGTTGCTTTATGGTCAACGTGCATTTGCAGTTTTACAATTGAAATGATTTTTATTATTTATTTTTGTTTTTATTGTTTTTATTTATTTTACAGCTTATAAAATTTATTTAAAACTTTAATGTGTGTGTGTGTGTGTTTTATTAAATTTATTTTCATTAAAAATTAAAATTAAATATTTAATTTTGTATTTAATATCTAAATTGTCCCTTCTTCCCTCTTTCATTGTGGTAGACGCGTAGCGGCGAATAATTGCTGTTGCCATTGCCGTTGAGAGCGGCCCCAGCGCTGCCATTGCCTCCGGCTCCCGTTCCATTGGTGCCGTTGAAGTTCTGCGACGCCGAGCCGGCCAACAACTCCTCGACGTGTTGCGATTTGGCAGTACAACGAGGCGCCAATATCAAATTGTAAATAATGAAGTACACAACGGCGATTATGCAGGCCGTGATAGCCAACCAGGTGTAAATTTCCTCTGCTTCTATTTCAGGCTTTTTTTCATGACGTGCGAGCCCAATCATGGCACCAAAGCCCTTACCTGAAAATGTGCGGAAAAAAGAGTAAATAAATAAATTGTCTGCAATAATAATCTACAATATTGAAAGAAACTATATAAACTAGTAAGGGTCATGTCAAGGAAAATTGAATAACTAGTGCCTTCCACTTCTAAAAAAATTATAATCACTATGTTGTATTCAGAATTCTTGAAATGTTTCCAAAGATCCTTCTTAATGTATATAAAATACTAAGTCCTATATAATTAATATTACATAGGAGTTAGGTCAAAAACGCATCTGACCTTTCGATGAATTTCTGAAATATAAGTTTCCAGAACATTAATGACTAGATTGCAATTTTTTAAACTCCCTTGTCTTTGTAAAGCAAATCAAATTTTTAGGCAGACTCATCGCCATTGAGCATAAGACATCAGGCCTTACAACAACTTTCTGGATAGTGAATTTCCAAAAAGCATTATAAAGAATTAACTCTGATTAACTCAGTCCTGTAAAACTGACAGTACCCAAGGATTTTTGCCGAGCTCTCGAGAGAGCCGGGCAATTACACAGTAGATGCTCCACAGTTTCCTTTGCATTCGGGTTATGTGGTAGATTGCTTTAAATTTCTTATGATAGTCTTTGACTGGTACATAAAATTTCTATATAATAAATTTTCATTAAAACTTTTTCTCAAGTCGCACTTAAATGAATGCAGCTCCTAACTTCAATGCTTCCTGCTAACCTGTCTATCTATTTACAATACTCCTCCAACTCCTTACTTAAATAAATTTATCACATGAAACACTTTAAATTTTATACACACCCAATCCGAAGAAAGCCAACACAGCAATTGCCTGTCCGGTGGCAGTAAGTTTCCTTGGCATTACGTGTCGCATGTACAAAATTATTGCAATCCAAATAACTCCAATCACCAATGGCTCAATGGCCTCCATAACAATGGTTAACCACTGTGTTTCTTCGCCAGTAAGTGCAGTAAATCGAATGATAAACAAAGCGAAGCCAGCAATGAAAATATTCGAATGTCCGCAATACTCAATGAATTTGTCCACATTGAAGAATAACACAAATACCAAAATCAATCCAGCATATGTAACAGCTGAAGGATCGGTAAATGTCCAACGCAGGAAACTATGAATGCTGCTCCAGAACATACCGAACAGTATGGAAATGAGTGTCAATAAAAATATTTCTGGTCCATAACGACGTATTGCCGACATGGGATAAACCAACATGCCGGTCTTTGTGTGCCACCACCACTCAGGTGGACTTAATGGCATATTCGTTGGTAATAGTAGGACAATTGCACCCAAAACAAAGCACACAATAACCAAAATTAACGCTACCAGAGCAGCATCGTGCTCTGTAGATTTACTAAAGAAGAACAAATCAAGCGGCGAAAAGATTAGTACATAACCAATAGCACCCCAAGCGTATTGACGACAAACTTCACCGCGTCCTTCAGAGGTTTCACGTACCGCAATCACAATCATACTATTGAGCAAAGTTAAAGCAGCCATTGGGAAGATGTCACCCAATAGGCGTATTACAGTGTAACCACCCAGTGTTGTGTCCAAGTCACCGATTGTCTGAAAAGGCCAGAGTCATTTGAATTTATGTGCACAGCAGCAATAATGCAAACGGATGCTTACCTTAATGCATTCACTATCAGCCAACACGCTGTCCTCGCTGCCATACGGATCAATCACATGACACTCAATCATGGGTTTGCACTCGCCGTTCTTGAATTGCAACATGTAGTCCACCTGTTCAAGGGGGATTTGACATTGGAAGCCATCTGTAAGTACAAAAGTAAATGGGATAAAAATGTGAAAAACTTGTGCGGTTGCAAGTCAACTTGTGCTGCAAACGTTTCACTGTAAGGTTCAGTGGAATAAAATTGAGGATAAGAAAAAATTTAAAAAGTTTTTTTACACCAAAAAAATTTTTCAGTAAAAAGCAGTTAAGTGGAGTTTAACTCACCCAAAGGATAATTGCACCATTCAGCACTGTGAGTGTCATTCTCCACATTGGTTGCAGCTCGTAGTACGGTATTCACAACAATGTTTTTCGTGTCGTCTGTGTAGACATGGCATTTCTTCACTACGCTCTTGCCATTGTCATCCTTCTCAGTGATGCATAAATGTGGTGGTTCAACGTACACCTTACTGGGTGCTTTTTTGATAGCACGTGCTGTACGCACATGACGCGGTTCCTCTCCGCTCAACAGCTCACCGCCAAACTCCGACAACACTTCCGACACTTTAGCCGCACGCTTGGAACGTAAGCTCTCCGTAACGGCTCCAGTGGATTCATCTTCATAATCGGATTCGGAACTGTGATCGGCGGATGGCGATGGTGTGGGCACGTTTTCCAACCAAGGCGTATACAAATTCTCGTACTGAGTTGGATCTTGACAGGTATAAGTGCAGTTAGTCAGATTCACCTTACCAATCTTTCCTTTCCAGTGATGGCAGGTAGCATCTTCGGAACAACGTTCTTGAAATATAACAGCACCATTGACATCACAACCGAAGCTCACGCGTGGAAAATGTGGATCGTGTCGCTTTACTTCAGGTATTGCAAACAAGCAAGCATAAATGATGGCTGCCAAGATGAGAAAAATGGCGGTTAGTGTTCGCAAAACGACACTGTACCGAACCGAGTTCTTGGCTACCAAGCGATCGGCCAATGGACCAGCAATCAATGGGCCGATTATTGAGACAAAAGGTGCTATGATGCTAATATTGCGATATTCCACAAAGTTCAGCCCGAGTAGACGAGGTTTGATGGCATGTAACACATGGAGAGCGGTTATACCTAAAGGAAATGATAAATTAGCTTTATTGCAGGTATTATTACTTCTCACCGTACTTACCACTGATAACGAAGAATATCACAACTTTTAGCGATATTAAGCTCTTGTTCACACGTGGGTTATCACGTGTAGCACCCATTTTGAACTTAAATGCTTAGCGTTTGAGTATTTGGTTTTATGTGTGGGCGTATGTTAAAGTCTATAATTTTTGAGTAATTGAGTACTTTTTGTGGCAGGATTCGTTTCTGTGTAGTGAGTCAAAGCAGTGTTTTCGTTAATGACACTTTTTCATTATTTGTGTATCGAATTTCTGATTAAGAATTTCATCTGAAATCAAATAAAATTAAACTAAATTAGTTAAAAATACTTAAGGGTACGGATTAAAGAATCTGTTCGTTATATTCATTTTTAAATATAGGTATGCATACATATGTATATTTATATATATGCAGATTTTTTTTTTGGTATTGCAAAGACCGGCATTTTTATCTCAAAGTGATGTCTTTTTATTATATTCACATTCAATATACAATGATAATATTATAATACTTTAGTGCACTTATCAATAATCGAGACGTAAAGTTTTCGCTCAATAGATTCACTTTTTGTTGGATATTAGAAATAGATTAACTTCAATAAACTATCGGAAATAAACTAATTTCTCTATATGTCCTCTACAGTAATCATAGAAAAAAACGGGCAATGACCGTCTTAGGGTCATTTAAATTACCAGGTTTCTAATAGTTATCTTCTGTGACACAAAACTCTAGATCTCGCTTAATTAAATGATAACCTAGCTGGAACGACTAAATCTGTTTCAAGACAGTCACAGAATACGAGCGGATATGATTAGAATCTGCAGGTGTTAGCGTCTTTTAGTCCCATTTTTGAAAACTAAGTTGGGTGTTTGTAGTTAATAAATAATAAATAGTTAACAAGATCTAATCCAGTTAAGAATTAACAGATTAATGTTTGTATAAAGTTCAGTTAAGAATTAACAGATTAATATTTGTAAAAATATATTTATATCGCATACAAAATATTAACCATTTTATATTGTTGAAAAATTCAGTCAATGCTTCATACTTAGTCGTTAAGCATAAGTTAAGTTATTATAGAAACTTAAGTTGCGATCATCAATAAGTGATAGCTTGTAAATAAACATCAGTTCCTGTATGTATAGGTCTTTTAAGCTATTATTTATAAAAAAAATTTTTAGATGTGGCTTATGAAAGCTGACTAATTAATATTATTCCTACGTTAACTATCCAAAAACACTATCGCTTTAGCTTATATGTATATGTAGTATCTATTCCATTTATCTAAAGCAAATATTTCAAGAAGTATAGACAAATATTTCAGAAAATATAGTAATATTCTTATATTTTGATTTCTTACATATCTCACATTTAGTTGACTTACTTAAGTAAACTTTAAGGTAACCCTAAAAATTAATTTGATGAAACTGATAGATTGAAAAACACTTGTTGAAAATTTACAAACTTTTGAACTTTTATACCGAAAACTCTTCATTATATTTCACAGTAAAGAACTACGGAATTTCAATAGATTTGCAAACAAATAGATCAACTTACAAGACAATTCGATTTAACCTTTTAATAGAGTTGGCCTCCACACTAATCCACTTTTCATGGCTCAGATTAAATTTAAAACCAGCCACAGGAAATTATTGAATTGTGGTTTGTCGTTAGACAAAGTTAAGGAAAACGAAACGAAAAGTATGTTTATGCATTTACATTTACATTTACTTACATTCATACAAACTAACGCATGCACATCTCTGTACTTCTGTGTACTTATAAATGTGTATGCATAGCGAGGCAATGCTTTTGCAAAGGTAAAATCTGTTATTCTAACAAATCACAAATCACAAAACACACGTCAACTTAAATTGCAACAACAACTATGTCAGTCACCGAATGAGGTCTCTTAGTATTGATACAAGCAGAAGCATTGATAATGGCAAATAACAACAACAACTTCTTAAATTTTCACAGTCCATAGTGGCTGCGGAAGAATTAAAACGCAAACAAAGCAAACCCACAAACTGAAATGTTTAAAGCAACGGACGGACGAGTGAAACAATGTCAAGTTGAATTCTTATTAGCACAGAAAAACTTAAATTTATGTGAAACACACACACAAGCACACGAACACGCATGTGGAGTTATATGCAAATAATATACGCACAATTTTTTTATTCACAATTACAACAAAGAAATTATACCAACAAAAAAAAAAAGGGAAGTATTATTTGCTAAGAATAAGAGTAGCAAGCGATAAACAACACAGTATACGTTTAATGAAGATAACGGGGAAGGGTAAACTTTCTACAGTAAATTAATTGTCAATTAAACTGGCGGTGGCCCCACACACATTTTGGTGTACGCATACACACACTCACACACATACTCACGCATTTGAGCGCAATTGTTAATGTGTGTCTTTTCAGTGGATCATGGGGTGTCTGTGTCGGTGTCAGTGTCAATTTAATTACATTTTACACCAAAATTAACAACTACAATAACAACAATGCACATGAATTAGGTTACAATGATACAATAACAATTACAATTAAAATGACAACAACAAGAACAACAACAACAACTGCTACAAAACCGACTTCAAAGCGAATTAAGAAAACATCACTCAATTAACATAACATTTTTTTTCGTACCCGTAGCTGTCATGTGTTGTTGTTGTTGTTTTTTTCTTTATGTTAACTGTTAATTATCAAAAAAACACTCATGTTTTTATTTATTAAAATTTAACAGCAAATAAAAAAAAAACTCTTTTTTTCATTATTCACTCTTCATTGTTCAAAAGCACATCGGTTCCATTTGACAATTTTTATTTAAGAAATTCTCACGCATTTATTAAACCAATTTTAATAATTAATAATTAATTTTGGTCTCATTAAGCGGGTTTAATTTTAGCCTTTAATATCCTATCAGTACATTATACAATCCCCCGGAACCTCACCGACATATTTTACTCTCTGTATTCATACATAAACTCAGCGGTGGCAAGACGTAGACTTCATTACCTTGGAAGCGAGATCTTAGTCCCAAATCAAAAAGGTAAAATTAACCCCTCAGCTATTAGGAGATTTATAAATAGTCAAGAATTGTTTTAGTGACCTCTTAGGCGCACAATAGATCCCTTGGGTTGGGCTGTATTCATAGCCTATTATTAAATAATAATAATAATGAAATAATGAAACCCAATTTAATGAAGTCGTAGAGTTACGAACATAAGTTTTAATTTAAATGATTCTATTCTGCAATCAAAACTTAAGTCTCAATAATGACTTAAGTTATACTTAAATTAACCTTTTTGCTTGATTAATTAATACTTAAACCAGATTTAAAACTAAAGTTACGCGGTGAAATCGGTCCTAATAGTTTTAACAGTTTTGCATAATCTAAAATTGGTTTAGTTAAGAAACAATATAAGCACTTCATGGGATTTAAATTAAAACTAAATTAAGTGATGCTTAAATTATTTGTTTTCCTCATTTAATTCATACTTTATTAGTTTCGAAACTTAAGTTACAAATATGAAATCGTTTCAAAAAGCCGTAACAGTTAAGCATAATCCAAAATTAGTTTAGCTATGGAACACCATGCGCACTCCATGGGATTGAAATCAATACTGACTTAAGTCATTATTTTTGCTGACTTAATTCAAGCTAAAATCAATTTTAAAACTTAAGTTACTACTGTGAAATTGTCTCTAATTAGTTTAGCTACCGAGCAATCATGAAACTAAGGTCAATTTTGGCATAAGTAATGCTTAAGTAATTATTTTTGCTAACTTAAATCGTATTTAAGTCAGTCTCGAGACGTAACTACTAAAATGGTTTTAATAGCCTAATATAAGCACTTTATTTAATTGAAATCAGATTATGATCATATTGAATGTGAATCGATCTTTTTGCTTAGAAAAAAATGTCTATAATGGAAAGCACATAATGGAAAATTTTAGAAATAATGCGATAGTTGGCTTAGTGGACAGTAGCTGACGAAAAGTGTTCAAAGTAACAAAAATCATAAATCATAAACGTCAGAAATATAGTATGGACACACTTCTTGGCCGATCTCATCGCTGTATAAAACTGAAATGGATTTAAAGACCTTTAAAAATAGTTTAAAGATACTATCTGTAGATGAGAAAATTTTTTAGTTCATTTCTTTTTCTTGATTGTTGGATTACTTTATTAAACAAATTATGTGTACCTATAAATAGCTAATGAATCTGGTATCGACATCAAAGGCTTTCTTCAAGTATTTAGTTCTCTATACTTCTTACATAAAATTTTTTTTCATATGTTAAAGGATCATGTAGAATCGTCATCGATCTATTACATTCAGGTGCAAGTCATGACTTCATGGCTCCTCTTCTTATTGATTTTTCAAAGTATAATATTAATACTTGGGCATAGTCAGGGAGGACGGTAGTTTACATAAAACTGTGCCCGAAGTAATATTTCACAAAGAATAGAGGAGCTATGAGGTCATGTGCTCATTACATGCTTACAAATGTAATAGATCGATGTTGATGATATGAATATATCAGTAAACGAAGAGCAGATTTTCGAGTTTATGATTTTTTTTTAATCTTCGTTAACATATAAGCAAAACTTTATGCTTATTTAATGTTAAATATCCTTTTTTTATAAGTTTCCAATAAAAGAATGGATTCATTTTAAAATGTTGTCCTTTTGCCAAGGTTCTTAGGTTCGACAATTGATCCAAGTTTTTAAGCGACATAAAGATTGTAGAGAGCGATTTCAGTAGAGAGTGCTTTAACAAGATTTTCCATATTTGGCAACTTATGTAAGTATTAAGTCTATTTTTATATTATGTATCTTCTTTGGTGTTTTCTTTAATATTTTTTGCACCTCATTACGATAGGATAGAGCGTGAAAATGTTATTACTCTGCATGTTCCATTAGTTTTACAAACACTCCCTCCTAACAGTAGACCTGAGTAACTCAATCTCATAGAGTTTCAGTACTTCACTTTTGTTACAAATGAAGTGTTAATTTGATTTCAGTTCTCAACAACCAAATTGCATTTAATTTATCTTTTTTAAATAATTACCCAAGAAGAAATACTAATTAAATTTGAATTAAATTCGTTTCTTGTACTTTTTAGTTGATTTTGGATACAAGCTCAGCATCCAAATCACAGATGTGTAAATTAAAGTTACATAAATCACAGCAACAACAAAAGGAAAAGACCTTGCAAGAGGTCATAAATCATTCATGAGATGTACGAGTGATGTATTTAAATGCTTGTTTATTGTATTTAGTGTTTCATTAATTGATGTGATTCTGCACTTGCTGAGATACTCGTACAAGTAATCGTAACAATCAAAAACTATTTTTACAGTTGCCATAGCATGGATACACTTAAACTCACTCAGATGTACACATGTAAATTTGTAATCACTCCTCGGGCTATGATGTCTTGGGATGGATGTGCAGTATTGAAAGCAAGTCTGCTATAAATTAATTTTATTAAGGAGATGAACTTTGTAGATTAAATTGCCTGCTGCTTTCACCCCTCTCAGTTAACGCGCTAAGAATCCATTTAAATGGATTTAATAAGATATTTATGATAATTTAAGAAAATTATGACGAGTCACGGGCAAAATGCATTCAACCGATGTCATTAAAGTGCAGTCAAGATATCGATAATAAAGACATTAATATTTAAAGGTCTTTGAACTGTGATATCCAATTTATATCTTAATTTATGACTTAATTTAATATAACTGTAATAGATATGGAAAGAAAGATTTGCAGCGACTATTTAGATTTTCGGATCAAAAGGTGGTACGAGGAATTGATCCAAATCTATGAATATATAATCCATTAGATAAACCATTAACAACCTTAGCTTTATCGTAATCCTTAGCATATGAAAGAATTAATTAAAATTGCTAGTAAAATATGTCTTAAATAAACTATTTATTGGCACCATAATGGACTTTACTTTAGTGTATGAGAATAATGGCTGCAACTACGAAAAACTTTTACCGTAATCTGTTTGTTGATATATGCTCAGTCTACTTAAATAGATGTGTCTACTTTTAAATAAGGATTGCTGGAGGATACTAGGATGGAGGTAATTTGGTGTCATTTTATACATTTTTATGGTCAACGCAAAACTGAACTTAAATAAAAATCGGTATCACAAGATCAAAACTAATCCACAATTTTTCAACAATTAAAATTGGTATGTATAATGGATCGTTTTTATGGTGCTGTTAGTAGGCGGTTTGGCTTTTGTTTATTTTAAAGTGTATATTTTAATTAAGTTTGCGGTATGTTTCAATGGTCTAACCGATATTTGATAAAGGATTGTTATAGACAATTAAATAAGTAAATCAGTACATTACGAAATATATAGTATCTGCGGTAACGACAAACTAATAACATAATATGTTGCAGTGTAAATATATATAAACAATCAACCCAGTGCAGTTTTTGAAGAAATATTACTGATGAAAAAGCTATAAAATAAATATCGGACTTGTAAATTTCTTACCAAAGAGTTTATATACTCATAAAGTTAAATGTTAAATAACTAAGTTCTTTAATAATTTATTTTTGATTAATTATAACATATTTTTCTTATAATAATTTTAGATAGTATTAAATTGTTTTTGTTCTTTGGTACACATTTTAGAAAGTATATTTTCTGTATTATGACTCTATCTAAAATTAAGTTAAACTAATATTCACAGCTTTATATGACTATAATATAGACTTGTTATAACAAAACCATATCAATTCACATACATTAACAAATTTATTAATCCATGAATTCCGACAACACTTAAAACGATCACCAAACAAGTTCAGTACCAAAATTAATATGAAAAAATTAGCTTCATAAAAAATTAACAGAAATAATATGACAAACAAATTTAGCATAAGAAATAACCAGTTTCTTGAACTTGTATCATTACATCACCGAAAACATCACGTCATTATAACAACAGCATTGGAGTATCTCAATTGATAGATACAGTAATGACAGGCAGAGGAGAACGCCCACCGACAAACTCGCAGATAAAGTAAAAGAAGTGAATTCAGATGCAATTACCCAGCATCCACAATAAAAAACTGAAAGCACTTCAGAAAAGCAATATTATTACACATAAAGATAAGCAGAAGCTTGGATAATACACTGAAAAAGATACTTTTTAAACTATAGATACTTTTTAAACTATAGCTCTTGAGTTTGTAAGGCATACAGTCAGTCAGTGAAAACCTAGCAAATTAATTAAATGAATAAAAAGTTATAGAAATTTTTTTTTTGAAGATTCTATTATAATTAATAATGCCAACTAATTTAATTGTTTGCTATTTATAAACAAATATCTGAGATACGTATAAGTATCTATTACCGTAATTGTCAGTACATTTTTGCATAAATATTCTGAATTGATTAACATAAATTGCCGCTGAAGCTTTAACAATGTTTTTATTAAGTTTTATTTCACTTTTAATCAATATAGAGAAATAATAGTCAATTAAGTTGTTGTTGGATGGACTCGTGCAAGGTTAAAGCAACACGTCATGCATAAAATATTCCATTTTTTATGGCTTTTGACCGAATGACACAATTTCCTTCAGAATACAAAAGAAAACAAAAAAGAAAATTTGAAATTGTTTCATTAACGAAAATAGTAACGACATCGAAATGGAAACACTGAAGAAAGCTTCGATTCAATTTAGAAATGGAAAACTTATATTTTATAAATATACTTTCAATTAGTAAAAGGAAGTATCTAGTATAGAAACTATCTTACTACACTCAAACTAGAGAGATGTTATCGATTTTACAATATAAAGACGTATGACATTCTAAAAAGTTATAGATGGATATGGACAAGATGCTACTTATCATAAGCAGTATAAACATCCATCTATATAGACAGATTCTAAATAAACATCAAACAATTGCTAGCAATTGCTAGCGTAAGTAGTATCTATCAAAATAAGTAGAAGCCATTCTTACCAAGGCTATTACTGAATAAATCAGTTCTGATAAGGACCCTCTTCACTTATGATCTTTATTGTTTCCTAACAACCCAAAATAACGCCGTTGCTGAATTAATAGGCTGATTGAGGCATGATCGTTTTATTAGTATCTACAATAAAGTAAGCTGCTGTGCTCATTTCATCGCAAATATTATATTTTTTTGTAAAATACTTCAAAATCAAATTACCAGCTAACAGTACCGAAAGAGTAGAAAAAACAAAAAATTTAGAGAATACAATATAATAATGTCAGCTAACTGCACCAAAAATTTGACATAAAAACATGTAAATGCTTTTATTGTTAATATGTATGTATTTTTAATCGAGCCACTTAAACGTATATATATCATTTCCCTGTAATAAAATGAAAGAAGAGTGCAGTATAACTTCGACTTTCAATATTTCTAACTACATGCATTATGGACTTTATATATAGTAAAACGGAACACACATAACTTCCTTTCCACATATTTTTTACAATATATATATAAACTAAACTCACATATTGCGTACATATATTACTACTACAACTGAATATTAGTTGAAATACAAATAATATAAATTAAATATAATTCACATTATGTTTAAATACTATTTAATATAATAAATATATATTCGAAATAAATATATTCGAACTTATATGTAATTTACAATTTTAATACATGTTACTATATTATTAGAAGTAGATCTGTTGAATATTTTGTATTGTTGGTTTTTAACACATAATTTTAATAAACAATCGAACTAGTTTATGAGTACTTAGTAATGCTAGTTCTGTGAACAATTATTCTGCGAAGAACTAAAAAATTATTAATAATAAATTTATATTCCAATTTGTTTTTAATACAATTTTTTTACCAATTCATGGAGGTATACAGCCAACATCAAATTATTTATGCTGTACCAAAAGTCAAACTGCTGAATAGCAGCACAAAAAAAGTTGTAAAACAAATAATAAAAAAAGTGCTTGTTAGCTGCACTAAAAAGCGTTATATTTTTATGTAAAATATTTTTTATAAAACGTTTATTTTCAATTACAAAAGTCCTTACATGAAAATTTCTCAAGAATTCAAGAAGTCCTTGAGAATTACTTATATGATCATATCTTAAGAAGTCCTTGAGAATTTCTTATATGATCATATTAACATATATGAATCAAGTGAACATTTTTCTGTTTAAAATCTATGAATAAGTTTTACCGACGTCTCTAATTAGACTATCTCCCAACCATGCTGCTGGAGACCATGAGGCACAAGCTCTACCAATTCCTTGCCCCCTATCTTTAGGAGAAATTTGTCCACCAACCACACATTTTGCACTACAACCGGGATTAGTATGACCCTGATCGTAGAGTTTACTCCTAGCTTAGACTTCCCACAAGTTTAAGCCAATCCCACTCTCTTCTCTTACTTATTCACTCTCTCTCTCTACTAAATTATTTGGATTTTGATTTCATGACTTTGATCAATTTAATTTGTTAAATAGTAAGCCTAAGTGCTGTTCTTTCTGGCCAACAACACTGGAGTGGTGTTTCCAGGGGCAAAACCTTCAAATTCTGAGCTTCTATATATCCATTCCTAAGAGATGATTTTAACGGGTTCAGGTCTATACTGTGGCTTTCGATACATTTCACCTTTATTTAAAAATTTTTCTGTTATATATCTTTCACTTTATAATGCAAAAATAAGTATATATAATATGTATGTATTATCTTTTCAATAGACTAAACAAAATCACTTTAGAAAATTTTATCTGAATTTTTGAAACTATCGGATTACCTGAGCATGTGAAGCAGAAATAAATTTGGGCAAATTTACAAAAATTTTGAATAATAACAAAATAGAAACTTTACTATAAAATGCGAACAGCTGTGCCTCGCCGTGATCTCATTGATATCAAAAACGGGCCCAACAAAAAAAATCTGATGCCATTATCTGGATTGTTTTCCGTTCCGCACAATTATTTGCTGGTTTCCTCCCATTTGTCAGAGATTTATGGCGTGCAACATTGAGCGCAGCTCGCTTCATACACACACACTCGTACATACATATGTGCTTACATATGTACGACGAGTGTTTAATATGGAAATTGGTTAACATTGCGCACCTCTGCTACGCATAACAGCAGTAACAACAGCTGTACGTGATTTAGTATTGGTATGGGTCTTGTGTCGTACTCACATTTACGACGCAACTCAAAAGCCGAATAGGCCGACAATAGCAGTAACACACGTAAGCATGCGCAATAAAATTAAAAAGAAAAAACAAAAAACAAAATATATTTATGAATTAAAATCAAACTGACCGCAGTTGTTGTTGTTATTGTTGAGTTTGTTGCTGCAATGTAAACATTTGAAAAGCTGCGAAAAATAGCTTAGTTTTAACCAACCAACAAAGTTTGTTTTTATATTAAAGACAAAACAAACTCACACACCTTGAATACTAATTGTTAATATTCAAATACGAATTTATTTTTTTTTATACACAATTTTTTTTTTCAATTTTTATTTATGTTTTTTATGTTGATTTATTTAAGCATGGGCCGGTTTATTATCACGAGGGAACGGTCAAAGTTATATACACTTTGTTAGAAAACTACCTTCAAACCTTCAAAACGTAATTAAACAGTAGCACAAACTTTAAAGCATAAAACAAAATAAAATCTAATAAAATCATCATAATAAAAATAAAAGGAAAAACAATTTCATTTAATTGCAACACCCAAAAAAATAAATTTTTTAAACCCAAAAATTCATTAAGCAAACCTTTTAACAGTTTTCTGTCATTCACTGCATATAAATTTCAATTTTATTTAAGTTTAATTATTTTTTTGTTTATTTTTGTTTGTATAATAATTTTTTTTTTTTAATTCATCGAGTCATATAACAGTTGGCGTGTCTAGCTTAACTACAAAGCGCCAATAAAGCCCAGCCAAGCGAATGAGTTACACTGTCGAACAAACTTATCAGCCAGCAGTCATCTTCTGTTATAACAAAACACCAACAACTAGCAACAAAATTAACAATAACAACAACAACAACGGAACATAATTGCAGTCATAACGCACCAAAACGTCTGCAACGCCACCACTATCACCATCACCGTCGCCACCTTCATAAAATTTCCCCAAGTTTAAGCTTAAAGTCATACAAAACCGCAATGACACTTAGTTCTGCTCTCGAAACGCCTACTGCGGCAGCAGTGGCTTACATACTGTACTGTCTACGCTAAACAGCGCTGTAAGACAAAGTTCTAACAGAACCGAAAGCCTGTCTGTGGCGCATTCACATAAAACTCACTGCATTGTATTTATGGTTGATACGCAGCGTTAACAACGTTAACAGCAGAACTGACATTTATGACTACAACTACAATTGTTCCTTATGTTTATTCACTGCACAGAAGTTTAAATTTGAATTCGACATTAGAACTTCTTGTCTTTATGTTGCGGTTTGCTGCTGTTGTTGTCTTGTTTGTGTTTTTGTTTGTTGTTTTTGTTGTTAATATTTTTGCGGGCATTGCGTCATTGCGTGGCTGTATAAAGTTTCTTATCGCTACTGTTCTGTGCTACACGTACTTTTTTTTAGTCAATGCACACTAACAGTCTCTGCTGCTGCTTCTATTCAAATCAAAGCAGCGAGCTGTGATGTTAATGATGCGATAAGTTTGTGCTCATTCCAAAAATACGAGCGAATACAATTATTTACATTTTGAATTTTGTGTCATCGTTTGAGGAATAATTTTGCATTTAAAGGTTGTTGCTACTGTATTTATTGTCTCTATGCATGTATGTATGTATGTATGAGCGAGTGTAGTGTCAATAAATTTATATAAATCTAAAAACAACAAATTATTATTTCGTATTAGTAATAATTGCTATTATAGATTGCTGACACAGTTTTGATGCTGTTAATAAATTCTTAATAAATATAATTTATTATCATTTTTATAATGATTTATTATAGTGTGGAGCGGAATATTAAATAAAATAGATGACTGGTAACAGCTCTACAATAGGTAATAGGAAACACGGTAAATGTGATTCACTGTCTTCGATCACATTAACAGACCAGGGTTGTAAGTAAGAAGGTAAGAACTTCAATTAAAAACAATTATGTTAATTTTTTCTTGCCGATATTGACGCGTATTTATGACGAAAAGAAACTATTTAAAAGTTAGACGGATTCGAATAGCAAAGTAAAGGCAAAGACAAAAATTTATTTAATTTATTGAAATTTAGCTGACTATACAACGCTGTTTCAAGTATTGCCAAGTACTCATCATCCGTGGTCTTAAGAAATAATTCCATTTTTTAATTAGTTTATAGTCCGTATATAATTTGTTTGAACTGCAAGTGATAGGCTTAGAACTGGTGTCTGTCAAATTAAAAGCGATGACGAATCGTGTTTATCCCCAAATTAGCAAAGGCTACACAAACTTTCAATGCTCACTAAATAAAAATAGTGCAGTACAATAATGAATCCTAACACAATAAGACTAATATTATTATATATTATTAATAACTAAATATATATAAATTTATATACCTATTATCATAAAAAAATCAAGTTTAATATTTAAATATTCATAATAATTATGTATTTTATTATTATAAATAATTTGTTATATAATATATACTATATATTAAATATTATAAATGCTTTCATCAAAATATTTATTATATGCAAACTAGATACGTAAAGCTCTTTAAAAATCAAACAGCAGTACATCGAGTAGTACTTCTAGAATATATGAGAAGTCAATGATCGTCTAATAGAGCAAATGAAATACCAGAACAATTAGTACACGTGTTGAGAAAGGTCATGTTCACGAAAAAATGTTTTATGACAAATAGAACAAATTTAAATGTTAATATTTGGTAAGTATATATTATTTTTAAGTATATAAAATATTATATATATATAAATATATTATTTGGTAAGTATATATTATATTATATTATACGTATTATCATTTATTTGTTTAATTAGTTAGTTCCAGTATATTAAACTTATATGATATAACATAGTCATTTAGTTTAGTGACTATGTTATATCTACAAGCATTTATAATTTAAATAAAATTTAACATTTAATTTAGTCAGATATAATTTATTCACAATTTATTTTCTAAGTCTGGTACATAAATATGTATTTATAATTTTAATGGATTTAACGCTAATTTGAATTGGAGAGTTTAATGTTTTGAATTAAATTTAGTTGAGACTCAAGCCGGTAGCTTTATGTTTGATCATTGATAGATATATGAAGGTATATATACATTATTGCACTTAACGATATATGTATGTTATATATTGAAAATATAAAGTTTACAAAGCACAAAGCATTATTAGAACAGTAAAATATTTATATATATCTATAAGAGAGATCTATAAGATTCCAGCTATTATGAACAGTTCCATCATCAAGCAGACATAAATGTTTTTTTTCTTTTAACATTTACTTTATTTCGTACACCCTAATAACCCAATCTTCATGCTATAGTAAATTTGAACATCACGTCAAATTAAACTATTGCATCTAATTAGTCTATATAGAACATATCTTCATCAAAAGCAATGATTTAACAGCAGCTGTTAACACCACATTTGCTGTTAACAGCAGCAGTTGAACAATGTATGTCAATTAATTAACGTTCAAGCGAAACTGTGTCAGTAACAGAAATGCAATCGAAAATTAGCAACAACTCCGTAAATAATTTTCATTAAAAAGTTGCACAAATTCACAAATGCAGTACTGCATTAGGCAAATGCATTTTTAATAATTTTTTGAGCAAAAAATCTGACATATTTGCATATGTGAAACCGAACCAAATTAATTCGAACGCATTTCCTCTGCGCAGCGCACCATTTAAGCTCACTTTATGCAATTATTTTTTAATTGTATTTATTCGAAGCAGAATGTGATTAATCTCCTCACAAATTAACCCATTTCTACTGCATATTTTACACGCTTAAAGTTACTCAATTCAATTCAGTTCATGTTTTGGTTCTATAATTTGTACAGGAAAATGTGCATACATTAACGCCTCATTTGGAAAAATGATAATGAGAAACTAAAACTGAAACTAAAACGCTCTATAATAGGAATTACTGACATATGGCATATGGGTAGGCCTCTTTAAGGGCAGTTCTCATATAAATAATAATATATGATCATAAATAAAGATTAACAAAACAAGTCTTTATATATAAGATTTAGGTTTACTATATGGAAATTTATTATTTATGTATGTGTTTAATCAGAGCCTATATGCATCTTAAAAATATTAATTTGAAATATTTTGCATTAAGGGACTTATAAGAGAGATTTTGTGATTATGATTATTAAAGTAAAGTTTATTTCACTGCACTTTATATTTTATTTAATATTTCTCAATAAACTTTTTCCATTAATTTGGTACTGGACAGAATGGTTTTCATTTTCAGTATTAATTATTTAAATACAATTTATCTAACAGTTAGAAATATTATTGATAATTAATCCAATAATTATAATTCAAGCTGCTGTAGTTATTGCTCTAGGCCACACTAGCTGAATAACGCAAGTTGAAAATTTGGTACACGAACTGTGCTTGGTAATAAGTATTTATGAAACATGTGTTGTAGATTGAATATTTGGGAATGGATTAATTGTAAATGGATGAATTAATCAACTATGCAATAGATTTTATAAAAACTGATTCAAATCAAGGGAATAAGTCGACTTTATATATGACCACATTATACTTAAGAACCAAGAACAAACGAATCGATGGCGATAATGCATCAAAAACCACTATAATATTTCAATGAGAAGATAAAGTATGGGCACTCATTTTATGATATTATAAAAAAGATTTATTAAAAAATTATCTAGAAAAAAGTTAACTTAATAATGACAAAATCTTAATGAAATTTTTAGATGCATGAAGAAAATACTCATTTATATATATTTCATATATCTTTGAGCTTCTATAGTAGATACAATTGTAAATAATTACTTTAATTAATGATGGTGAAAAATGAGGCAAAATTACTTTGCCTAGCTAGCTATGAGTCAGTGTCACCAGGCTACACATATTTAGGGTCCATTCTCTGAAAGACTATTTGTAACAATCCATTCATCTATTTTAAAAAACTGAACTATTTTTTTACTTTCTATCATAAAAGTATGAACATGTATGAGTTACAAGACACATCTTCAGACCTCGCATATATAAAATGAGGTTATTAATAGATTTTTCCTTACTCCATTCCGTGGTGCTCAATTTTATCTATTTAAAAAAAATTAATTTAAGTATGGATCTTTCATCACATATTATATTAAAGTCATAACAACGGCAACAATTCTCATACATAGTTAATTGGTTCCAGTGGAGAAGTTATTTAACCGGATACAATTTTTTAGAGGAATTAGTTAACCGAATTATTTCAATAAAATTTTTTTTAGTTTATTTTAACTACTGAAGGTATAAAAATTATTACGTTGATGTTAAACACGATATTAAGTCTGTTGACCTATTATATTCTTCTTTCAGTCCTTTGTACTTAAAAGTACGACCGCTATTCTCGTAGATAGTTATTTTATTTTTAGCTGAGTGTACAAATTTGTGGAGTGTTTTTGAACCGACCAGTTCTCTGTAGTAGTTAGAGTGCTAAACTAAATATTATGCTCGAATACTTAGTTTAATTCATGAAATTTTTAGAAAGATATATGCTATTTTAGGCAAACTAGTCCATTTTAGTTAGAAAATAATTATGTAGCTCTAATTATGTATCCATAGCGCTTATGCTATGAAGTCTGATGGATGCTTTAGAGACTATAGAGACTATATCTATATATAACAGATCAAGAGGTTGGCTTGTTACATTTAGTCAAACTGCTCTTACAATTACTGCAAAACCAAAGCAGCTTTCAAGATTGCCAAATTATTTATATATCTATTTTCTTATTATAATTTAGTTCACATTTATTAATTATATCTCATTCAATATTTTGGTTCCGAATAATGTCAAACAAAGTGTAGAACACAGAATGAAATAAATTTCAATTTTCGTATCTCATTCGTTCGAGTTTTTCGTATTCGATGAGTTGCACTTTACGCTAAATTTCTTTAGATTAAAAATTTAAATTTAGCTAAATTAGAATACTCATTAGAAACATTATTCTATCGCACTTGTTGTTGTTGTAGTTTTGACTGATTTTTTTTTTTTTTTTTGGATTTTGTATCTTTTGCCGTACGGCGTCTGACACTTGTTTCAGTTGAGCGCTCACAGTTTTATGATGTCATTTCGCTTGAGAAGCTAGAAAACTTTTCACACTGTCAATAAATGTAAAAATGTCTAAAAATAATAAAATTAAAAAAATTTAAATTTTAAAAGAAATAAATTCGTTCTATAAAAATAAATTTAAAAAATATGCAACAAGTAAATATTTTGTTTTGAATGCTCACACGCAGTTCGAATTTAAGGCAAATATCTTGGAGCAGAATTTGACGTTGCACGAGAAGAACGCCAGTTTCAAGGGAATTAATGATTAAATTGGTACAGTATGAGCATTGAGATGATGACCAATTGAACTACGTCGAATTTCATTGCTAATTCATCATGGACCGATGGCCCGATAGCCCGATGGGCCGATTGCATCGAACTGGGCAGGCATGCATGCCGGCATGCAAGTCTATTTGCTCGCAGATGTGCCAGAATCACGTACATTGGCAATTGTTTCAATAGAATGCAAAATTTATATCTTGACTCATTTCGTAGCGGTAATAGAACCTTGATACTTTATTGCTACTCTATGGTATAACCAAAAACAACAACAGCAATAACAACAGTAATAAATATTAAAATGCCATTGTTCATTGCTGTTTGTTGTTTTAGAATAAAACATTTTTAATTTCTAATAATAAAAATTGTTCGCACAATTTTATTGCAAATAAATAAGAAATCAAAAAAGCAGAAAAAATCAGAAATAAAAGAAAAAAAAGAAACCATTATATCTAAAGTATATTCAATTAATGAAGGCGGTTGTACAGATTCCTACGGAATGTCTGTGGGAATTTGCATGAGGTAATGTTGCATAAAAACTGTTTTATTAATTGAATTACTTAGAGCAGAGCATGCTTCACAAATTGAAACCACATGGAAAGTTTTCATCAAATGACAGACAAGAAGCACTTGTGCCTTTACTTCAAAGCCCACTTCACTCTAAGAACATTAAGAACATTTGAAATTCGTATCTAAATCGCTCGCATGTCAAGTGGAATTGCTGGCAGTGTGCATGGCTGCGGTTAATGCTTCATTGCATATTTCATAATTCCTCAAACTGCTGAAAATGCTTGGAAATGGGCTCATTAATATGAGCCGCTGACACTCAACTAACTGAATTGACGCTTATTTCTACTTAAGTAATATCGCCGCCAACATAAGTCATATAAGCTTCAGAATGGTCATATAGCAGTATTATATTCCCCATTGACACTTCATTTGGACGCATAAAGACACTCCTTAAATGTCCATCAGGAAAACAGCACAAACCCAATCGTTATGGCACATCTTGAGAGTGTGTGTATGTGGGTTGATAGGCGCTACTTGGGCGGCTAAACGTATCACGTGCCTATGTAGCCGCTTTCTAGTCAAAGAATTGCTTCCAATTAATTAGCGGGCATAGAAAGAGGTCAATAAAATTCATGGCAAGTGCGTTACTATAAATTAGTTAAGTTCTTTTGTATACGAATATTTGTAGTTGCATATGTGCACTGCGAAATTTATTTCTTATTTCCTCACAAGAAAGTTTAAGATATATGTTACTTACTTACCAACCATGTAGATGGGCATTCGGAAAATAGCAGGAAAATTTATGTGAAATTAACACGCAGCAATGAACCACACACGAAACTCTTCTTATGAGTACATAAAAAAGAAATTCGTTAAGAAAGTTTCGAATTGTCTAACATGTGGATTGGAAGAATAGTTTCTACGGATACAAGATACACATATACGAGTATGTAAACATGTCAAAAAATTATTAGTTGTAGGAGTTACGTCCCTAAACTAAGTTTAGCCATCATAATAAACATCATAATAAATAATGTGAGCATGTAAAATACATTTACCTTAAAAACATAATACAAATTACACACGACACGGAATTATGAGGAAAAAATTTTTAAGATAATTTACTATTTATAATTTACTATGATTCAACAAAAACCATCGTTATTACATCATCTTAAAACTTAATCCTCAACAACTTCATAATAAATTAGTCAAGTGCTACGAAGCATCTGAGTTATGGACACTAGGACTCAATGACTATCTTAATAACTATATAGTAGTTGTACTGCATCCCTGAGCTATATGAAATAATTCAAATATATTCACAAACCATTCTTCTTCTTTTTACTTCACTTTGATAATAATAAATAATTGACTTAAAAGTCTTAAATCTTTTCTTAAATCTGCTAAACAATCAATGACTTTCACAGCAACTTTGTAGCAGACAAATTAGTCGACAAACGCGGAGTCATGAGCTAAATAAGTTATACTCACACACTAATCTTCTACTCCTTAATCCACAGTCAAAACAGTCAATTGAACACCTAAACCTGCCGAAATATCTTCCTCCATTTATATCTGTAGGCACGACAAACTATTCGACAATGGCGAAGCTATCCACTATCCTCATAGTTATTTCCTATATATTCACATACCTATCTTTTTCTTCTTATTCCACGATTTAACGGTTCAACATGAACCTTATTTTACTGAACAATCATTCTCCATTTATGTCTATACGAACCATGCCAATAACGCTGCTCTAAGCTATACTAGTTATTATCTATGCTCTCCCATACCAACTTTTTTCTTTTACCGTAACTCTTTCACTCCATCTGTCAAGTGAATAATCTTTCCCCTTTTATCACTATTTTTTACTGTTGTTCTTCTATTGCAAACTTACGCAATATACTGAAGGACTATTTAACTCCATCACTCTTTCGGCTCCATTCATTCGGTACCTGAAAATCTATATCCTATCTTATTCTGAAAAATATACAAATTATATGGTAATATGAGATTATATACGCTTAATAAATCTCATTGTATAATAATATCCAGATCCGTTGAGCTTAGAACCGAAATCGCTAATATTACTTGCCTTGCAATTAAAACTAGATAAACTAGAGTAAATTGATATTTGAAGCCCATAACATTCGCTAAGAAAGTGAATTAGCGAAAATTAGTAGAGCAACTCTTAAATCAAGAAGGAAAGCAAAGATCAACTAATCTCATATGTGATTTATTTAAACAAACAAAAAAGTCCTAGCAAACAGCTGGACTAAAATTCCCCAAATCGATATAGGAAGACGCACAAAGTACTCCAAAAACCAAATTGGTGGAAGTGATGTGGACAATTCTTAAATTGAAAAAGCAACTTAGACCAATTCCTACTAAGGACAAAACTAAATTATTACTATGTTAGAGGGGATATCGAACAAAATCCATAGGGACAACGTAAGTGGTCTTTGTGAAATCTTTCGCAGATATTTCTTTATATATAACATAATCAATCCATTTATTCACTGACTAGACAGAGTTGCCATACTTCAAAACAGAGGAAATAGCATGTTCATCAGATCGGTTTATCAGATCAAATTAAATGAGGGAGCCGCACTTGTTCTCTTAAACATTATCTGAGTCAACCGTTTTGACCAGCATACCTGTTATGGCGGTTCGCTTGGTGTGACATATAAGTGAACATTTTAAGTTTAAACCTTCTTCTTCTCTGTTCCATTAACTCCCAGTGGAGCATAGGCCCTCATTAAGTTTAATTAAATATAGAAAATTTAAACAATTAAGGGTAAAATTTGCGTTGCAAAAGGGTATGAATATGTATACCCTTGCACATCCACAAGTTTATTTACATTCATACTAACGCATACTCGCACCATTAAAACGTAAAATCATACTTCATATTTTTTTATGTTCGGCAAAATAAATGATTTTAGTTTATATTGCGTAAATAAAGTAAATATTATTTACTAATTAAAAAACTAAATTAAAATACTATTTAATTTCCAAATATTTTTTATTGAAAACCAAGCAAATATCGTTGATCCAGAGCACTCAGCACCAAACCTCAATAATTGCCGGCCATAGATCGCTCGTGGAAGAATAAAAACGAAACTTGTCAAAATGTTCTCGAAATGAAACTTGTATCTTTTCAACGTTCTCCGAGCTAATTAATTTATTTTAAAAATTTATCTAAAATATTGTTAATTTTATTGGAACTACGAGTATTTTGTCTTTGGGGAGGACCATATGTATCTAAATTGTGCCAGAAATAAAAATAAACAAAAAGTGGAAACGCATGAAATAACAAACAAATGAAACGAGCAAACATAATAATTATATATAAAAATCCATTTAATATTAAATTTAAATTATTACAAAATCTGATTTCATTTGATTTCAAAATGAAAAAAATTATCAGCACAAAATTAAATATTTGGAAAATAATTTTTAGCAATTTTCCAATTTTCCAAACTACGAGTAAGTAAAATAAATAATCTCGAAACCATTCAACTTTCCGAAAGACTGAAGAAAACTGAAGAAGTAAATATTTAGAAAATTTTTTAAATTTATTTTTATTTGAAAATTGCTGTTTATTTGGAAACATTTTAGAAATGCGTGAATTATTTTAAAATATTTTGTAATTTTTTGAAATTTTTATTTTTGGGTTTCTCTCTCGGTTGAAATATGTTGTGTCTGGGGTGGCATTAACATAGAAACTTATAATTCATATGTGGGGAATTTTTCAATTACGAAATTTGAAAAACTTTATAAATCACGCATTAAATTACTATCGAATTGAAAAAAAAATAAAAATAAAAAAATAAAACATTCCCTTTATAAATACATTTCTATACATACATATAATATCTATAGATAATTATGTGTTTGAGTAATAATATTTTTATATATTCAAATATTTTGATCTTGTCAGTGTTTATTAGGTAACTAAGGCATAGACCAAGATCCAAGTAATATTTATTTAAAAAGCCTAACTAAAATTAATGATATCCGGAACAGCTCTTCAGGCATTTCTATATAAGAAATAAAAAATAAGAAAATCTATACCATAGTATATTTTCCTTAAAGGAAATCCCATGTAACAATTGCATGAATCTGAGATTTTGTCAGAAGTCTTAAATGTTTACTCTGTGTCCACCTGGCTCTCTAAAAAACTTGACTAAGATTCCTTCGAGTTTCCAGTTTTAAGATACTAAACTTTGATTCCGACTGAAGAACAAATTAATTAATCTTAACATTTCCTGTATCTGTTGAATTCTAGCAATCCTAATTCTTTCTTACAACTACCAGTTTTGAGGACCTAAACTACGTTCCTGATTCTAGAGTAAGATATCACTTAAAATTTGTCCATATCACACACATCATAAAACTTACTCTACGTCCATCGGACTTGCCCGAAACATTCCTTACAGAACAAGGTATTCCATTTCGAACTTTCGAACCGGTAAAACAAAATATCTGTTAAAATTTGTTGATGACACACACTTTCTGATATTACCTCTATATCTATCGAACTCTCTAAAAAATTTAAATAATGTTTAAAGTAAAGTTGTAATAAAGTTTGAAGCCATCAGTTTTAGGGTAAACATTTTTGTCCCAGACAATTGAATTAGCTATCTCTTCAAATTCACTGATAACATATCTTGTTATTTGCTCTACAACTGTCGGACTCTCTTAAAAATTTGGCTGAATTTCTTTGAAGCTACCAGTTTTTTTGGAACTGATCTTCGTCCCTGATAGTAAAGTAAACTATATCTTAAAACTCTACATATAATTTAAAATTTTCTCTATCTTCATTGAGTTCTCTCTAAAACTTGACTAAAAATCATTGGAGCTACAAGTTTTGAGGTCTGAACTGTTTGTAAAGTACACTATCACTTAAAATTTTCTAATGACACACATCTTGACTAATATTTACTGCATTTAAGCATCCTTATTTGGTATCGCTACGGATCTGTTAAGTCAATGTCAATGATCTGGACTAGTCAACTGTTCCTATCTTTCAACCTACTACATTATTGATAAATTTTAAACAGATAATATTCTAGTAAGATTCTGAACTTAGCACTACAAGCAGTCAACAATAGTAGCCTTGAATGAATGCTTTATGATCTGAATGCACCGTCACAAAATTGTCTATCCAGCTTTCTATTGTTTAGTTTAGAAGTGAACCCGAAGTAAATTTTTTAATCGTTCTAAGCTATAACAGAGTTTTTTGCTAACTACGATTTTGGCAGTTGTTATCCAAAAAACAAACAGATTCGTACTAAGAAGTCAGTAAATTAAATAAAGAGTCGAGCATACTTAGATAAAAATTGATAGAAGCACGATCTGTATTGAAATTTCTTCAAGTAGTTGTTAGTGTAGTCCATACTTTCCATGTCTTCTATATTCAATTTAAAGACCACTTCATTAGATTAAAAAACATGTAAGGAAAGAAAAAGGAAGATTATCATAGTTGCCAGATAAAGTTTACATCTGGAAACTATGACTAAAAATTGAATACTTGAAAATTGGCAAAACCTGCTGACTTTCATGGACCTAAAATCTACTTAATTCTTCTAGCAACTCTTTTGCGTACTATTTTATGTAGTTGTCTATCATTTTAAATGTTGATTATCATTATCTCTTTTATGTTCCTCTACTTACATGAAATGTCATTTATAAGTCAGATATCATATGTTAAATCAAAAAACAAAAATCAAAACTACACTCAATTGTAAGCAAATTACAAGCTTTTTTGGTTGTCAGAAATAATTTGGTTAACATTCAAACTGCTGTCAAATATCACTAAGCCAAGCCAAGTCAAGCCGGCTTGCCAGAGACAAAAGTTAAGTATGACATCATAGCCAGTCATTAGCTGAAATTTATGCCACTTTAGCCAGCCAACGTATAATATTTTAATATTTTTCTTTTTCTTCATTGCCTTAGATACTTTTTTATGTTGGCAACAGGTTTTTGATAAACTTTAAATTGTTTTCAGTTTTCAACAAGCCCAAGTGTACGTCTGTCTATCTGTCTAAGTATCTAACTGTCTTATGTGTACAGACCGACTGCTAACTTGATTAGCATTGCAGATTCGGTAGATTTTTATTCAGTTAAAAATTCATAAGTTACAAATCCATATTTGGATTTGTCGTCTGACTAAGCTAGGCACTTGAATATTAATTTTATGCATAAATAATACATAAATTCAAACATAAACTTTCATTGAAAAATCAATTGAAATTCTTTCCTTTTACGAAATTTAAATTTAATAAAAATTTCTTCATTTACTTTGCCTTAATTTTGACTTGCTGTAATCAAGCACTTAACGCCTTATTTTACTACGTTTATTACGTTTCATATAAATTTCTATTGTATCTATTTTTCACAGCCAAAATTATTTGAAAACTTTTGATCTGCCATAACAAATGGACTGTCGATGTATCTGAGCACCACCACGGACGGCTACTCCATGAAAAAAGCAAGTGTAAACAGAAATTATTCACAAATTAATAGAAATTGCTGGGCACTTGGTATGGCGCATGTGGTCTATGAGGCCTGCTAAGCTAACAATTAAACGTTAATTAAATCTTAATTAACCGATCAGCAGTCAATTACAATTTATTAATCGCTTTTGTGCTAAATAAAGTTGGCATTCGATGTTGCAATCAAAATTAGGAAATCGTAGGCAATTATTTTTGGAAATTTTGCTCGAAATGAGAATCGGAAGTTCAGAAAAAGTTTTTGGTGGTTTATTACACCACCAGCCATGCAGTTGAGACATCACTCAGATATTTTAACGAAGTTTTATTTATTGGATTCTTCCATTTAAAGCACACGTTTGATTTATTTATTTTTTTTTTTTTTTGAATGAATTTAATGGGCAACGTACTAGGTGTGAAGAAAGAAACTTAACCTTGACAGGTCTAATATTTAAACATACTATTTAATATAATTAAATGAAATTTTTACATTGTAGTATATATGCATATACATATAATCGTAATAACAATATATAATGGGCTCGTTTTGTCTTCAGAATTATTATGTTGAAATTATCGTACATATAAGGTATATCAAGGGAACCATAGCGCACATAATGGACATTTTAAATAAGCAGTAATAACGTCTGTGGTTTCCGTTTTGAATAACCTTGGGAAATCTACTATATGAAAATGGACAAGTCAACGGTAGTAAATAGCCATAGATCCTAACCTCATTTTAGAAATACTGCATATTAAAGAATTGATGAACAAATCTTAGACATACATTTATATAAATACTTTATAAAAATAACAAAGTTTTAATTTAATAATTCAGATAGTCAATATGACTATCTGTGCAATATGGGCCTAACTTACCATTCTTAAGACAGAAAAAAAAATCAATCGATTTGAAATGCCGGAAAGAACAATTAGTCTAATAGATTAAAAATTTCTTTTAATGTAGCGAAAAATCATTATTGAGCTGAATTTAAAGTACCTCTTAAATGAAGCCAAGACACGTACTTACTTTAGAAGAAACAGATCTTCAGATAACCTACTAACAACTTAAACTTTGTCGTATTGAAGACCTTAACACCTTAATCATCTTAACAATAAGAAGTATCCATTTCACTATTAAAGAGCATCAAAAATTAATTGAATATATAGTTAATATATCTTTTATTCTTAAAGACATGAAAGACTCACTCTTCATGACATTTAAAGACTAGTTTCTACGACTCACTAACATCTCAACTTTTAAAAAGATGATTTGTCAGATAGCCTACCAGAAACCTCAGCTGTGACGAATTAAAAAAATTTATTTGTCTATATTTTTGAGAATAAATCGTCTTAAATTTTCTGATATAATATCTAATATATAATATTATGTCTTTTACTCTTAAAGACATGAAAATAACTGATATTTTCTAATATAAAAATTAGTGTACCATTTGGGAAGTTATATATGAGATGAGCTTCATTAATTGTTTTTGAAATTTTTAAAAATACAAGTCCCTACAAGGATTTAATAGGTTTAAGCTTGAAAAACTCACTCTTCACGATATTTAAAGACAGTACAAAAATATAACTCTTCTACTTTTAGAAAAATAAACTTTCGGATAACGTATTAGTACCTCAGCTGTATTGTTCTGAAGAGACTTTTACTTTTAGAAAGATAAAGTTTCGGATAACGTGTTAGCACCTCAGCGGTATTGTACTGAAGAGTTTTATCCTATATAATTCCAATACCAATTCTTCATATGAAAGAGATACTCTTCATTCTAAAGAGGTTAGTGATATTAGAGCATCATAAAATCATAGACCCCATATATTACTGAAATTTTCGATTATGGAAACAAATTATAGGTAACTGCTAGTTACTTTATTTGCAATATCTTTCAACTTCATGTGCTAAAATTGAATTATATTATTTTTATTTTTTGTGATTTTTATTGCATTCCAGTACTACTAACCTATTATTTCGGTGATTATTTTTTTTTTAAATCAAATTTGTATTATTTCTCATTTAACTCTAAAAAAAGTTATTGTGCCAATTTTTTTAACTCCAAAATGGCAGGTCCAGTATTTTTATTGAACTTTATTTTCTAGCTTGTCAATGTCGAGACTGTTTTTGTTGAGGCCCCCAACAGACAACAGACTTCATTGTCACTTCGCCTACTCAACAGGTTGTCACACTTAAACCCGCTAAAGTTTAGATAATGCAATAGTAATGCCATGCAAATCCTAATTTATCGTAACAACCAAGCACCAACAAAACTTTCCCAAACAAATACAAAAAAAAAACAAAAATTCTTCTAAGCACAATATAACAGCCAACACCAACAACAACAATAACAAACTCCATGCATAAGAAGTGCAACTTAATGCGCGCCACAATTTGCAAAATGGCAATGCTACATAATAAACAAAGGCAAAAGACAATAAAAGTAAAGTCAATAACAAAACAAAAATAAAATCAAAACAAAAAAAATTCAATAACAAAAATACTGTCAGCGAGTCTATCAGCAAAAGCATCACGTTTTAAACTTATTTCCTCAATTGTTTGAGAAACTGGTTTCAAACAATTGTTGCTGCAACTCTTACATTCGCCTCTGCCTCTGCTAGCAGCGCTGCCGCTGCTATTATTGTTGCACTGATTTACACAAAAATGGTGCTGTGCTGAGTACGCAATTTCCTTTGCAGCTGCTGCCACCTGTTACTTAGCTCGTCTTCTTTGCTGTTGCAGCAGTTTGTTGCTGTTGTTGTTGTTGTTGCCTTTTTTCTTAAAGGAATTGGCAAATGCAAGCAGAACTTGAATTTGCCAGTTTACAAGTTGAGGATGAAGAAAGAATTGAAGTGACAGCGAAAAAAAACACGATTTAACATTTATTGTGCTTTTATGTTGTCCCTTTTTCGCTTTGTTTATGCTCGGGACTGTTGCGCTGGTGTGGAAGAAGCACACAGTTTTGCACAAAAAGCACGCATTAAAGGAGGATGTTTAAGAATTCTTAGCGGCGCACAAATGCCAAACATTCGAAAGCAAAGCAGAAAACAAAAAACAGAAAAAACAACAACAAAATTGACAACTACAACAACAATTTAAACATTTCCGACTGCTGTAAACATTGCAATGGCTTTAAAAATTGACTATTCCCAAGCCGAGGAAGAGAAGTGCGCAAGCGGTTCTCTCTACCCGCGGGGCCTTGCGAAATAATTTTGTTAAGTTCGTAAATTTGTTGTAAAAATTAAAAGAAATGCGCAACGCCGAGAACGTGTTTAAGTGGTCAGAAAGACTCTCAAGACCCACTTCAATTGACTGAAAGCGAAACTAAGCTTACTTATTGCTTTTTATTTTTGTTTTTTGAAGCTCTGGGCTGGAGTGTCACCATAAGTGTGTTCAAAACATCTGTAGGCGTGCTTTTAATCGACTTACGCATGTGATTATACATATAAGACAATATATTCAAAACAAGTTCTTCTTCTAGACATGGACTCAAAGATAGTTAAACCAGCACCTTAAAACATAAACACAAAGTTGTTAGAATATATTAACTTACTTTTTTATCACTCCAGTTAAACCAATTATAAATATTATATAGTATACGTTAAACAATATAATACAAAAAGTGCTACTTAAAAGCAACATCATTATAAAAGTAATATGCTAATAAAATATCTCTTAAAATAAGAAATATTTCAGATATAGTGCTAGTTGAGAGCAAAATCATCAGTTAATTAATCAGTCATCAGTCAGTTAAGAACATAATTTGATGAAATAATTGTAACATGCAACCAATACATAAAACAAATATTCTTAACATATCTCGTGTAATATACATTAAAGAATTTTTTAAAAATAGTGCTAGCTAAAAGTGTCATAATTTCTTAGTTAACATCATTGGATGCGATAATTTTAAATTACAACCGATACCTAAAACAAAATTTGTTACATTCTTGTTCTTTGTTATTTCATTTAAACCAACATTTCTTATATAGTCCACGTCAAGCGATATTTTAAATAAAATGCTATTTTATTATGGACGTTGACAATCAGACTATACCACTAATGCATAAATCAAATGATTTTATATTAAATTTTCCCTTTATCATTGAATTTAAACCATTAACTGGCCTTATATAGAATATGTTAACCGATATTTTAAGTATAGTGCTAGTTAAAAGCAACACCATTATATAATTAATCAATCATGTCAGTTTGTTAAAAATATAATTTCATGAAATAATTGTAATATGCAACCAACACATAAAGCAAATATTCTTAACATATCTTATATAGTAGGTATATATTAAACGATATTTTAAATATAGTGCTTGCTAAAAATGACATAATCTCTTAGTTAACATCATTGGCTGTGACAATTGCAAACCAATACCAACACATAAAACACAATTTCTTGTATTAACTATTCTCTTCGTTAATTCTTTTGAACCAATATGTCTTATATAGTCTATGTTAAGTGGTATTTCAAATATAGTGTTAGTTAAAAGTACTATCCTCAGTAAGTTAACAACATCAGTGGATGTGACATACCTAGCATTCGCCTAATACATAAATCAAATATTTTTATATTAACTTTATCATTAAATTGAAATCAATAACAGGACTTATATACGTTAAAACGTTAACCGATATTTTAAATATAGTAAATCAGGTCTAACTTGTAAACACGATGAAAAAACCTTGTTAGTATCTCAAAATTTCAATTAAAATTGTTGAAATGATATATGTATAAAGAGGCGTTAATAATTCCAAAACGCAAGTATCTTACTTTTAGTTCCTTTCTTATTAATAGAGCTGGTTACTGTTCTTTTGTCTTTCTTTAGTCCACTAATGTCTTCTTTTAGAATTGATGGGTACTCTAAACATTTTAACTGTAATTGTAATTGTAGTTTAATGTATAGTAATTAGAGAACCTTAATTAGCAGTAATTAACTATATAACTGTTAACTGTTTACACTATCGTAATGGAATTAGCAAATAACTATAGCAGGTATACATGTGTTAACATATATTATAAATGTTTTTTGAAAAGAGTCTTTTGGAAAGAATTATACATTCCAATTTAAATAATTACATTCTTAGCTTTTGTTTTAAAATCATTCATTTTTAAACATAATTTCTCTGATATATATCGGAGCATATGCTTTAAACGAATTTATAAGATTATTCTTTTAGGATTACGAGTACAGTAAAAATAAGTATTAACTTTAGAAAAACTGTTTTTATTATTATCATACCACAACATCGATTTTAAAATAGCTGAAAGCATTCATAAATGCTATTAAGAGTCAGAAAAATTATTCTATAGATGTCATGGTCTTTAACAAGTTAATGAGAATGAGATTTACACATTACAACAAGATGGGTCGCATCTTACGCAACGAATCGAACCAACAAAATACAAGAAATAAATATTCTCTAGGAATAAAGTTAATGCCCACTTGTCTAATTGTGTTTTATGATATTGGACAGGTCTTTTAGACCTGTTGCCTTCATACAGAATCCGCATTTTTAGAAAATTACTTTAACAATGCACAAACAGAATATATAAAGTGAAAACAAACCGAATATGGAAAATTATATAGTAACACCGGACATTTTTATTTGAATGCGGACACTACGCAAGACATTGGACGCATCTAGTCTCCCTAGCAAAATATGAATCAAGCTACATTACTTATTTATGCAGAAACCCTTCAAATACAGTCTTTGAAGAGATTATATTGGTACAGATTGAATATATCTAAGTATACATAGATATAGATTGGATATATATTGTCTTCAAGGTGTATATGAAAAATGTTCCTTTCTTCAAAGATTGTTTAAATACCACAAAAGATTGGATGCGTCCAGGCTTCAAGGTATATACAAAAAAATGGTAACAATATCATTCTACTCGTTTGTGCAAAAATCTTTTGGATTACCACCATCTATTGGACACCTCCAGTATTGAAGGTATACTCTCAAAATATTGAGTCATTTTATTAATTTATCTGAAAAGGGCTCTATATCTAAGACGCATCAAGTCTTTTAAGGTATATGTGAAAATTTTTACTGTAACCATTTTACCATTTTTTATTTGTAGAAAGAAGTCTTCATAGGCATTTGATTGAACGAAAGTAGTCTTTAAAGCATGTACACAGAATATTAAAATGGTCATTAAAACCATTTAACATTTTTGTTCGAAAATGTCTCAAAATCTTTGGATTAATTAGTCGTTGAGTACGTTTCCTTATAGTGAAGACATCTGCGATAATGGATTGATTCGTTTTCAAATAGGTTGTTTTATGTAATTATATACATATCAGGGTTTAATTTTTTCGGCATTTATATCTTAGATCATTATACTTTAATATGCTCATTAACATATTGTTTGATTAAAGTATCTTTTTCAGAAAGACCTAAGCACAAACATTCGCATACCTCGTCAAATCAAGATTTTGGGAGTTTATTCTCTGGATCATTTTACATTAATGCGCCTATTTTTATATTGGTTGATTAAAGTATCCTTTTACAAAGGATTTGTGTACAAACATCTGCATTCTAGTTAACTAAATGTGCAATTTTTTCGCTACGCATATGAAAAGGTCTATGGGTTCATTGTATTGAAGGGTAAATATTTTATCAATTTTTTTTGGATTTTTCCCATCCAACTTTTTTACTATCTAAAAGTATCCTTATTTGTTAAAAAGATCAATTTCACTTCTTTGCACTTTATATGCCATTGTAATGTTGATATGTTGTCCTTATTTTTATAGCATAGATTTTTTCTTATAATTCTTTAACTTCTTAAGCCGGCTTAACTTAAACTGATAAAATCAATAAATTTCACGACACAAAGTGGAAGTTTGTATTCCGGCTGAATAGCAGCAGTGGAACCAAAAAAATTCCACTAAACTCTAACAAAAACTTGTGGTGAATAACAATGGAAGAGGGTTGAAAATACAACCACAATTTGGGCTGAAGAAGTTTGGAATAGCAAAAATTATACATAAAAATTAGACACGCATTTCACATTATTAGTAGGTACTTACACTCAAGGTACGGAGAGAAGAAGCCAGTCGAAATGCGTAAGGGTATTTCGAGTAAAAGTATGCGTTGCAGATATCAATCAAATAGAAATTTAATTCACAGCAGCGGCATTAGAAATAAAAAAGGACATGCAAACATAACGCGAACAATGAACCACCACCGCGAGCGAGGACTATACGTACCACCAGGACTCGAGCAAGGAAACTACCCTCAAACTAAGTGTGAGCAAAAAAGAGGATATGGAATGCTTAGAAATATTGCAATTCATGCAACATAAAACAGGAAACCTGAAACCTGAGGCGCCCTTGGGATTATGACATGTAAGAAATTTCTAAACACTAGATAAAGTGCCAAACCCACCCCGTGCCGCTCGCTGTCTGACAGCTGATAACAGTTGAGAGGAAGCTGATGCTGACGTTGAAGTTAAAGTTGAAATTAAAACTGATATGCAGCCAGTATCAAACGTCAGTTTGATTGCAGAAAAAGTAGAAATACCGTAGCATGAGCTCACTTTGCAACCACAAAAAAAAGAAAGCACAAGCAAAAGATAAAAAACGCTAGAGGAGGCAGCAAACAAAGATACAATAGCTACAAAGGAGTTAATTGCGGGCGAAAGCTACAAACTGAAACAGACAGATAGACACACATGATGTTTTATTATTAAACAAAACTCGTCTAGAACTTGTAAAACTGCTTCAATGGCGAATTTGAAAAATTCATTAAAAAAGTTCTAATAAATTACGACCAGCCGAGCGGCCAGTAACTTCGTCGTTCCCAACAAAACAAAACAAAACAAAACAAAAGGTTTTGGAAGCACGCAAAGTACTATAATGGCAACATCAATGGATTTGCGAAGTATCGGGTTTTGTAGTACAAAACGGCGACCTGAAGTCAAAGCCAAAGTCAAGACCCAAAACCAAAACCGCAACAAAAGTGCGTTCGTTCTGTAACTGAACGAAAGCTAAACGAAACACAAAAGAAATAGGAAAAGACCAAAATAAATTAAATATAAATATTGTACATAAATATACACAAAAGATACTCGTACTCATACCTAAAAGCGTTGGAGTATCTGAGGCATGACATCATCGTCATCAACAGCAGCAGCAACAACAACAGCAACAACAACAACAAGGTTCAATTTGATGATTTCAATAAATTTTATGTATGATGTTATATGTTGATTCCACAATGTATTGTTGCTGTGAGTTATTGAAAAAGTTTGAATAATGTATAATAGATACATTTTCAGGTTCTAATTAAAGCTGCGCTGCGCTACGCTGAGCTGCTTCCATTTCATAGCACAAACAAAATACAAAATACAAAGTACAAAAGCAGAATAAAAGCAAAAACTAAATCCATAATTTAGGCACATAAAAATAAAAATGACAGCAAACAAATTTTGATTTGTAGGCACTTCGGCAGGGCGCTAAATTCCGGCTGCGAGCAAACATAATAGGCAAATAAAGATATTCCTTGTACATCATAAACAATGTGGAGAGTATGACAGATATGTGTGTATCGATATTTCTATAAAGCAAATCGTTACCTAATTTGAGCAACAGGAAATGCCCTTAATGTCAAGTTATATAATTTCTATAGTTAGATTTAGACTAGATTTTAAGATGGGTTGGGAACTTGTCCAACCCTTCTTATTGTGACATACCCACTTCAGTTCCATAGACGAGTAGCAGTTAAGAACGCCATTATGTCCTTTGGGTAAATGTTGCCTAATTTCGTTATAAATGGATAGACAGTAGATAATTTCTATAATTACTTTTTATTTCCTTTGACTGAAACGTATTTGTTCAGATGAATTTGCTAACGATTAGATAGATAATTTGATAGAGTTATCAAATTATCTAAAAGTATTTATAAAGATTTTCAATTATAGAACATTTTCGAATCGTACACTTTTAAGGAATCTGAATTAGCTCAACCTATCAAAAACTCCTTACATATATATTAACAGACTTAGATGTCTGATATCTTATTACTTTTTTCCATTAACCATTAGGTTAATTTTAATTTTACTTCAAAACAACAGATTTGGGTTATTAGGTAAATTTTCATTTTAATTTAAAACACAATACATTGGTTCTATTTAATCGTAAATTTAATTGAAATCAAAATAAAATTTAATTAATAATTTAAATAAAATTTATAATTTCATAAAAATCTTTTAAAATGAAAAGAAAATTTACTTAATAATCCCAAAAAAATTTTTTTAATTAAGATATCTGGTAGCTGAAAATATGGTACATTTATAAATTTAATGATATAAACACGGCCGATAATATCTTCTATCTAAAACTGTAGATTCTGTGAAGAAAATGAAGAGTCACCACACATGTGCTGTTAGAATATCCTGCGCTAACACACGGAATAGACTCCTGGATATGTATATCCTTATTGAAGAGACAAAACTCTGTGAAACTCTGGGTTTAGAGACTTACTCTACCCCCAGAACGCTGCACAATAGACTCGACGATCGCAGTGCCACAATCCCTAACACAAATTTTGCAATTGTAAAAATTATTACGGAAATTTAAAAAAAAACATTTTTAAATTTTACCAAAAAAAAAACCGCCGAATACTTTTTGCCCAACCTAATAATATAAATAATATATAACTATTTCAAAATAAATAATCAAAATAAATACCACATTTTTGTAGTTAAATATTTCTTTACTTCATATTCATAATCTCTTATATTTCATTTTAATTCCTGCATCCTTAGCATCACTAATCTTCCTCATTCAAGCGCCATACTCGTTCAATCAAATGTCAACGCATCTTCTAGTAATATTTCTTCTCGTATATTTTCAGAGTATGACTAAGCAATGAAATACAGTAAACTATATGTATGTATGTGTATGCGTAAGTATTTATATACAAAAGTATCTGTGAAAAGTATGGCTTCTATTTTGGTAAGATTTTGTTTGTTTTTGTTATTGTGGATGGATGGGATTGTTGTGGACGGCGTCATTTTCGCATACAAGAAAAGTAGGTCAAATTTTTCGGTGCTTTATTTTTGGGGTAACAGAGAAAATTGCTTTGCATTAAATTAATGTGGAAAATTATCGACTTGTAGTTGAAATGTTCTTATGCATCCAATGTTCTTATGCATCCACAGAAAAAAAAAGTGGGGAACTAAAATGCATGGCACTTAAGGCACAGTGGCACGAATGACTTTTTTTAAAGGTCAGTTTTATATAATGTGCACTTAAGTGATGATTCAGGCGCACTTAATTGAAATTTAAGTGAGAATTTTTAGTGCCAAATGGCAATGAATTAAGGAACACTTGGTTATTTAGCAATTAAGTCAAGGATTCATACAGGGATTAATTTAAAGAGGATTTTTGAAAAACAATTCAAGGTTCATATGAAAACTTTTTTGTTTAAAAAATATCTCTTAAAAATTATATAATATGGTTCAAAATATTCAGAAGAGCTTCAACTCCAAAACATTTTACCAAATACCACATTGGATTTGTCATTGTTGGATTTAGTTTGAGATTACACAAAGGACCGTGATTAAAACTCTTTGAAGGAAGTTAGTTTAAAATTTAAATAAAAGCATTTAATTTAAAAAAATCTATCACAGCTGGAATGGAATCAAATATTTAAGTGGTGCTTGAACCACAAAATTTTCTCTTCTATAGATTAGGATTACTTTGATTTAATAGTTTACAGCATTGGATTAGTTGCAACTGCAGTTTATCTTGGGATCATACAAAAGATTGTAAGTTTGTGAAGATCATACAACACTCTTTTAAGAGAAAGTTTTTTAAAACTTAATCAAAATATATCATCGAACATAATTTATTATATCTAGTGTAAACTATTTGAGTAGTCTTTAAACCACAATGTTTCCTCCTGTATTAAGCATTCAATTTGTCTGTATTGGAATTTGTCAGGATTACGTGGTCAAAGCTAGTATAAGGAAGGACGTTCGAAAACAGTTTATTGGAAGCATCTAATTGAAAAGTCTATTACATCTTGTGTAAAATAATCTGACATATTGATAGAGGTGAGGCGTTTGAACCCGAAAATATCGTCAAATATACGACATTGGATTTGTCACTATTGGTCTTTATTTAGGATTACTTAAAGAATCCTGATCAAGACAAGTTTAAGAGAGAATTTTTAGAAACTAGTTCAAAATTGATATAAAAACATCTAATCGAATAAAATTTTTTATATCTACTATAGATTATTTTAGGGATGCTTGAGAGTCAAAGTTTTATTCTGGATATAACATAAGCAAAAAATCCTGATCAAGACTCTTTTAAGAGAAGGTTTTTAAGAACTGGTATTTAACTAAAAGAGTTTATTTTATCTACCGTTGTGTGTGAATGGTCCGAAATGTTTTAGGAGTACCTGTAACGCAAAGTATCCTCTTGCATGCGGCATCGAATTTGTTACTATTGAACGTTGTTTTAGGATTACGCAAAGGATTGTCATCAAGACTCATTTAAGCAATGACTTTTAAAAAAACTATTTTGAAGCTTATTTCTAAATGTCATTAAAAATAATCTCTCTTATCGAATATAAAATGATCCGAAATACATTAGTGAGTTTAAACCCCACAGTGTCCAATGAATACGCTACTGAATAAACTAATATAAGCAAATAAATAATTCCAAATTTAAATTAAGGCCTTGGAAAAATCCAAGGAATTCATCTAGTATTACTATATTTTTCATAATTACAATATTCCTTTAAGCTTTATCATTCCTCAGACTTTAAACACTTAAGTGTTGAAAATAACTCACGCCGCATGTAACTTAAAGGTGTAATTTTAGATTTGACTGTGAGTAAAAAATATATAATATATATTTGAAAAGGTCTTAAAACATTGCCAATCAAAATTTTTAAAATTTTTAGATATATAAATAATCTACAAAAATAAGGCGTTGTTGAAATATTTGCTCTGGGCCCTAACAAAGTGTTTTTTTTTTTTTTCAAATAGAGCCGTTGGTTACCTCATTTAGTGGCTTAGGTGAGTTGACTAAGTCATTTTCATTGTTGTAACTGACCTTAGGGTAACATTGCGATATTACGATCTATAAAAATGTTTGAAACAATAAAACTTAATTATGCAATGCTTTATTTTGACTCTCTTAATTGTTGTAATTGCAGTTAAATTTGCTCAAATGAAAACTCAAATGACGCGCCCATTAAAAGGTGAAAACGCTTTGATTAAATTTTGATTAAATATGTACTCCTCCATTGGCATACCAACTATGAGTACAGCAGCAGCAACAAAAATACCAAAATCAGCAACAAATAATTACATAACAAAACTTAACTTTAAGATAAAAAACAGGAGCGGATTTTTTAAAGAACCTCAAGCTGAAACTATGTTCCTAAGCCTCAAAGTACCTCAACTACGCCTCTGTACTTTGACTACTCATAATGGCGACATGGATTCACTTTTGTTCATAATGTAAAATTTTATTCAATACAAAAAATTGTAAAAAAAAACAATCTTTAAAGCAAATTTGCTTAAGTACAGCGAAATGCATTAAATTTCGTTAAAGTATCTCAAGTCTGCATTTCTCAGTTTGCGATACTTAAGCGTACAGACACCTTCGCGACGATATGTGTAGAAAACGTCCATAAATGAGACAACTTCAGAAGTGTCATAAATGCATTTTATGCGCTTAACACCAGCGAAGATACATGCGGATGTGTGGCAAGTGAATGATGCAACAATGCAACAATGCAGATGCAACAACATCGCAACTAACAGCGCCCATAAAAATAGTTGACAGCTTTTTTGGTGAGTGCACAGGGGAGGAGGAAGGAAAACGAACGCACCCGCATGACCTAATCCGAGTGTTCGGTTGAGTTTCTTATTTATTTACAAAATCCAACAAATAAAATAGCAATTTAACAGGAACAGATACTATATTTACGTGCTCCACTTTAGATACGAATACGTACGTGAACGTTTTCCGCGCTCATTGTGTGTGCAGGTAAACAAGGATACGTTTCACATTAAAGTCCTTTCAGTCCTTTCAGTCATGGCATCGACATCGAATGTGCTTTAATTGAAACGCAATTCATTTTATTCAAGCTATGAGCTCCCCTTTATCCTTGCCCCCTTGCCTTCGCTTAGCTTTGACTGCTTTTGCGCGTTTTTATTTTTAATTTTTTATCGCTTTTTTCTGTATTTATTCAGGATAATTTGAATAGTTTTCCTTTTTTCTGTTAGTTTTTTTTTTAACTCATTTTTACTCACTTTGTAGGTTTGAAACGTACTCGTACATACACCCATCGAAGGATACATGCTGACGCCAATCCTTATTCAAGGATGCACTGACAGAAATTTTATTCGATTGAAGTTTATTTCTACTTATCAAGGATTAAGTTTCTTATGATTGATTGAGAGATTTAGTCCAAATGTAGTCAAAATGTGAGGATTAATGTAAGAGCTTTATTTGGGTTTGTTTAGTTTAAATGAGGTTTCGATAACAAAAATATTAAAATATTAAATATATATATATACAAAACTAGTATATATAAAACTATATTCCGTTGTGCACTGTGCTCTATCACATTCCAATTAACACAGGGGAATAAGACTGTTTTTAAGAAGATTTTATCATCTTTGTTCGAAAAACTAAACAAAACGCTAAAAATCGATTGCTATCCCATTTATATCGATAAATAATAAATTTTAGAATATTTATCGAATATCGAATTTATCGAATATAAGCCTATACAGGTATATTTAAAATACAGACAAGAAAATTCGAAGACTTTCGCTTTTTCATTCTAGACCTCACGGTTTAGATCATTTCTCAATAGTTTTCTGGTGACGAAGAATAGGTTTAGGATCTTTTCCAGAATATGCTTTAATACATTGAACATAAAATGAATATATTGTATAAAATAATTACAAAAAATCGTGCTTCAAATTAATAAGAATGTAAAATTGATAATAATGTTGTGCTTATAAATTTAAGTTGATCATTTCATTCCCATGAATATATGTAAGGACCTTATTTCAAGAGGCACACTGAAGGCAATGGCCTCTCTTAAGTGTGTGACAAAGACAATAATATAATTAATGTTATATCATTAATGTTATTACATATAGTGTTATAAAAGCAGAAACCTCGAGATAGTACTCCCTTAAATATCAGAGCAAAAATACTTGCGCTAATGTATTTAACAGCCACCATTGAAGGACGGTTTAGTGTGGGAGTAAAGAAGCTAAGATTACGATCTCTTAATTTTAATAGAACCTTTCTAGAGGGTTCTTTAAAAAGTATTTGTAAGTATTTGTATATATTGTAAAATTATCCGAAATATTTTAAGAGGGTTTGAATCGCAAACTTTCTAATTGCATATACTTTTGGATTAGTTATTACTTGACTTTTTTTGTAATTATCATGCTTGTTCTCTATATATAGGCATATTCGCGAGTCTAAATTGTGTTTGGAGCCTGTATCTAAGACAGAACCACCAAACAGGTTTTAAAGAATAATTGGTTGACTAAATGATGTCGTTACCATATTAAATATATTTTGAAAAGTCTATGTTTATATGTATTGTTAATTTTTTTTTAATAATTTCTAAATTATTTTTAAAAATTAATAAAAATTATATTTGTCATTTACTATTGTGTGACACAATACTGCATGAATGGTTGGTTAGTATAGTGCTTCAAAGTCTTCAAGCATTATGATGTTCAAGTATAATCCGATGCGAATATTTGAATCGAACATTTCAAATGATTAAAAATGTACGAGTTCTTCAAATATGTTATAGTTAATCACAACACCAAATTTGATTTATATTTAATTTTTGTTTGATTTGTTTTTATTACAAATATGTACATCAACAGATACTCAAATACAACATGAAGTTTGAACATTTGCGAACTAAATACTCGAGCATAATCATACTCGAAAAACTCGAAGATTTTCGATTGTTTTGGATCAGCGATCCAAGCAAGCAGTTATACTCTAAACTACTCGAACAGTGTAATGCTCGAACAGCTTATTGCTCGAATTGCTGGAACAAAGTAATGTTCGAATAGCTTAATGTTCGAATTGCTCAAACAGTGTAATGTTCGAGCAGCTTAATGCTTGAATTGCTCGAATATCGTAATGCTCCAACTACTCGAACAGTGTAATGATCGAACATCGTAATACTCGAACAGTTTATTACTCGAATTGCTCGAACAGTGTAATGCTCGAATAGCTTAATGTTCGAATTGCTCGAACATGGTGATGCTTAAACAGCTTAACCCTCGAAGAGCGTGATTCTCGAACAGTTTAATATTCGAATTGCTCGAACATCGTAATGCTCCAACTACTCGAACAGTGTAATGATCGAACATCATAATACTCGAACAGTTTATTACTCGAATTGCTCGAACAGTGTAATGCTCGAATAGCTTAATGTTCGAATTGCTCGAACATCGTAATGCTCGAACAGCTTTTTGCTCGAATTGCTCGAACAACGTAATGTTTTGTCACGTTTTGAAGCAATAGAATAATATTTGAAGTGCTAGTATTGAATCTTGTCTAAGTCAAACTAAATTTTCTTCTTCCATTTCCTTCTAAATGTGAAAGATATAATTTTCATATTATATATAGCGTATAAATGTTTTGTTTTTTATATTATTTATATATTACTTTATGTTAATTCCTCTTAATTTAATTTAATTGAATTTTATGTTTTATAATAAAATTATTTTATATGAAATTGTGATAGTTACTCATTTTTTATTTTTAATTAAATGAATTTTTATTATAAATAGCATGTGAAGTTAAAAAATTAAATTTTGAAGACAATTTCAGCAGAAAAGTTTTTTCTATAAATACTATATGACCTTCTCATGTAGTGACTCCATAACCTGTCAACACACTAACTGAAGGTATGGTATGACTAATGTGAGTATGAATAATAAATATGACGTACATCCTGCCAACAACAAATACGAGGGACAGCTCATAAAAATTTCTCTAATATTGAGGAAGAAATGAAGAAATGAAAAAAGTGATTTTATGAAGGAAATATAAAAGTTTATTTTCTAAACAAACAATTTATGGCACATAAAAATTAAATAATTTTTGGTCTGTGACGAAAAAATAATCATTTTGAAAAACTTTTGAAATTTTGTTTCATGTAAACTTTTCAGAACTTTTCAGAATTTTTCAGAATTTTTCGCGCAGTGTAACCCAATTTTGATGTGATGACTTCATTCTGCACTCAAATGTCCTTTGAGCACAGACGCACGTATCAGAATTTCTGGGTTTCTCGCTGCACTGAACCAACCGATGGATTGCGTTTCAAAAATGACTTTAAAGCATTTTAAGATTATTATTTTTTTTTAATTAATTTAATTAATTAAATTAATTTTTTTTAATTATTGCACACCATTTGACATACTAAGAATGGAAGAGGAAATAATTTTTTGGTTAAAACTATCTATGGCTTAGTTAAGAGATACTCATCCGTCAATGTCAGAAAAATCCAATTTGGCAAATTTGTTGTGATGCTGCGGCGCTGCTGGCATCTGCAGCAATGCAACTACTTTGCATGCAACATGTGCGCACACTTCGCATTTTAAACAGAACGAAAAATTGAGTTATTTTAAATTTAGAAAAACTTTTTTAAATTAAAAAAAAAAAAAATAATTCTAAAATTTTAAATATAATTTTTTTCTTTTAAAAAATGACATCACAGTTTGATATTTTTTTTTTTGCTCTAAGAATTTTAACTCACTAATTTTTCAACAGCATCTTTGCAATACCAATTTTCATTTAGTTTATGTTTTTGTATTTTTTTTTTGTAATGACAAAAGTATCTTTTGTATTTTGTGACAAAAATTCTAACGAAAAATAGTTTTAAGATACGAAATTAAATTTTATTAATAAACTAACAACAACAAATTCCCCAAAAAAACGCCAAAAGCGCGCGCGCTTCTTGTTTTCAAAGTTAATTCACAACGCGTTGAAAAGTATCTTTGCGCTACTCGTCGACTGCTTCCTTGAGTCCAACAGTCCAACGAACAAGCAAAGCAAAACTTTTATTTTCAATTTAAGAATTTCAATATTTTTTTGTTTTTGTTTTTACTTATTTCCATCCAAATCGCACAGCGTAGCGCGCTTTCAACGAACTAAACCGTCCGCAGTCAGAATTAAAACTAAATCAAAAGAAGCTAACAACGCTGCCGCTAACGCTACCAACAAATGCGACAGCCGAAACGAAAAGCGAAGCAAAACAAAAATAATAACACAAAAAAAAAAGCTAACAAAAGCAAAAGCAAAAACAACAACAACACCAAACGCCACAACTAACAGCGCCAGCAACAAGATTGAGATACAATTTGTTTGCAGTTGTTTTTGTTTTTTTTTTTGCTTTTTGTTTTGCTTATAGAAAACAAAATAAAATAAAATCATTTTGCTTTGCTTTTTATGCTGCTGCTGTGCAGTGTACGTACACTAACAGCGAGTACCCTTTATGTGCACACACACGGCACAATTATTGTAGCCATTACTGTAGAGCAGTGTGTTTTAGCGTAGCAGCAGCAGTGAGCGCTGGCAGCGCTATATGACATAAAGTATTTCATTGATGCATTAATGAGCAGAGCGTGTGTGTTTGTGTTTTTGTATTGAATTGCTTTGTGAAGTGAGAACACAACAGGGTTGGCTGCGGGTAAACAATACAAAAATTAACAAAGCCGAGCAAGAATTGGCAATTTAAATAAATTAAAAAAATTATTTTAATTGATACATTAAATTGCGGCAGTCAGAAGAAATATTTTCATTAACACAAAATAGGGGCAAAATATGTGTGAATGTGAAAACATTTTAGGGGTTGTAGTGCATTCGATGACGTCAAATGTGATGATGTCAAGGTCAGTAATTAGAGAGGAAATTGTGGAAATTTATTCAATGCCATAAATCAAAGTCAACCGGATGCTGATACAGAATTTTATGTAAGGAATTTTTTTTTAAATTTATTGAAAATATTTTTCCCTTTTGAGTGCTGTTGAGTACGCCTCCAACACTAAACTAAAGAAAACCTTCAGATAGGTATTTATATAGAACGATGAAATATGACCAAAAAGTATTAGTCTAAATAGGCTAATATAGACTAATAGGTATTATCATATTATTATCATATTATTAATAATAAGGTAAAGCAGGATTGAACATTACTATTTCAAGAAAATCAAAGTTGAAGAAATACACTAAATCTATTAATAGGATACAATAGATATTCAACTCGCTGTGAAAATAGTAAAGATTAATACTTAATAAAAATGAGGTTTTTCAAACAGTAGTGAACTACAACAACAAAAATTCATTTTTTGTTATTATAATAAAATGAATTTTTGAATGTCCATACAGCTGTTTTGAGTATTGCCAGATATCCATCATTAAATACCCATTTTTTGAAACTAATTAATAGCTAATAATTAATAACTAATAATAAATAATGAAAAATAATAAAAGATAAATAATAATATTCAGCAAGATTAATTCAGGAGCTAAAAAGCAAGGCAAAACTGCTGAAATACTGAAAACCATTGAAATAAGCAATACACTTTCTATAAGTGGTACTAAATATGGTCAGTATGAGATTCGTAGTATAAAGGTTTGGCTTATTATTACATTCCTTGGAAAAAACTTTAAGATAAAAATTACAAACTAAATCCAACCTTCCGAATCTAGTTAATTCAATAGATTTTTTCTCCTTACCGATTAGCAGTCTAACAAGCTGTCAAAAAAGTACTTCCTCAAAAAACTATTTCTTCTGAATGCCAGAGGTGGTTATTCACAGAGAAAGTGTCTAATAATTTCGTTTTGCTTTTAATTTCCCAAACTTCTGCAATGTGTTTTTAAACACCACTGGTCAAAAACCCCATGCAGTAAGCCTTAGAGCTTTCACGTGAACTTTTTCAACGAGTTTTCAAAATCTAGACACCCGTGTTAAACTGAAAATTACACATGATCTCAGTGTCTTCTTCTTTGTTACTGGCAATCTGATAAGTATTTCTCTTAACAATCTTTAGGAGAAAATAATTGGCACTTCTAGAGTTTCATTTTGCTACCAACCAAGGTGAGCTCAACCTATCTGCTTTATGATTTTCTTCAATATTTCTATATTCAGGAACACAGATAAGAGTGATGTCGGCTAGCCGGTTAAGGCGTAGAAAATTGAGGTGATTTTAGTTGGTTGAAGTTTCACATTGCCTTGAGCTTTCGATTGCTTTACGAGGTGTTAAAAAAACAAAACTAGAAAATAAGTGGTTAATGGGCCGAGCCAATTTTTATTTTTTTATATTTATAATTTTATGTTAAGTCAAGTATTATTAACTTTTGGAATTAAAAACAAATAATTGGTAAACTCAATAATTAAATGTACGTTTGTTAAAGTTTAATTTTTTTATTTTAAAATATAAGTTTCTGTTCGTATAAATATATAATATTATTATAAACATTTCATGTAAATATTTTAATTAATAATATATACATATTAATATACATATACTTTTTTAATATTAGTTATTACAATAAAATAATTAAGTATAAATTATAAACTAAAATTTTTGTCTTTGTCTTCTCTATGCTATTCGAATCCGTCTAACTCAATCCGTCTAAATAGTTTATTTTCGTCAAAAAGTCGCATCATTCTCGCCAAGAAAAAATTAGCATTATAAATAAATAATTATTTTATATAATTTATTTTATGAATTATTTTTTCCCTTTCACTACGAAAACCGCTCCTGTTGCCAATTCTTATTTACACTGACGTGAAATTGAAAAAACATAAATTAAAAATAAATCGCAAGTGTGAATGTTTGGTTTCGTATCCTCCGTTTGCGACTCCCGCACAAGTGCTGCCTGCGTCAGCATACGCTGCCAGCGTCTGTCACACGGCGTAGCACACACACTTTGTTTATAAACAAAAGCAAAGCAATTCTAAGCGAAGTCGATGTCATGCTTCTTTGCTGCGCTGTTGTTGTGAAAATATTTTCTCCAATTGGAATTTATGCGTACGCCTAAGCATATACAATGATTTCACGTAGAATTGTCAAAGCAGCTGCCGGCAGATGTGTTTCTATATTCCTGTGCTGCCTGCCTCCCCGACTTCACTTCCATTCTTCCATTTAAGCATTCGAATTGAAAGTAGCCGGCCGGAAAGGAAATGAGTTGCACTTATTTTTATTTATTTACATTTTTTTGTTTATTGACACAACCACC
>NC_051846.1:12319814-12333977 GCF_002237135.1 Teleopsis dalmanni
ACTAACTTCCTTCAAAGAGTTTTAATCACGATCCTTTGTGTAATCTCAAACTAAATCCAACAATGACAAATCCAATGTGGTATTTAGGAAAATGTTTTGGAGTTAAAGCTCTTCTGAATATTTTGAATCATTTTATATAATTTTTAAGAGATTTTTTTCAAACAAAAAAGTTTTCATATGAACCTTGAATTGTTTTACAAAAATCCTCTTTAAATTAATCCCTGTATGAATCCTTGACTTAATTGCTAAATAACCAAGTGTTCCTTAATTCATTGCCATTTGGCACTAAAAATTCTCACTTAAATTTCAATTAAGTGCGCCTGAATCATCACTTAAGTGCACATTATATAAAACTGACCTTTAAAAAAATCATTCGTGCCACTGTGCCTTAAGTGCCATGCATTTTAGTTCTCCACTTTTTTTTTCTGTGGATGCATAAGAACATTGGATGCATAAGAACATTTCAACTACAACTCGATAATTTTCCACATTAATTTAATGCAAAGCAATTTTCTCTGTTACCCCAAAAATAAAGCACCGAAAAATTTGACCTACTTTTCTTGTATGCGAAAATGACGCCGTCCACAACAATCCCATCCATCCACAATAACAAAAACAAACAAAATCTTACCAAAATAGAAGCCATACTTTTCACAGATACTTTTGTATATAAATACTTAAGCATACACATACATACGTATAGTTTACTGTATTTCATTGCTTAGTCATACTCTGAAAATATATAAGAAGAAATATTACTAGAAAATGCGTTGACATTTGATTGAACGAGTATGGCGCTTGAATGAGGAAGATTAGTGGTGCTAAGGATGCAGGAATTAAAATGAAATATAAAAGATCATGAATATGATATAAAGAAATATTTTACTACAAAAATATGAAAAAATTCAAAGATTTGTGATTTATTTAGAAATAGTTATATATTATTTATATTATTTATATTATTAGGTTGGACAAAAAGTATTCGGCGTTTTTTTTTTGTTATTTGGTAAGATTTAAAAATGTTTTTTTAAATATCCGTAATAATTTTTACAATTGCAAAATTTGTGTTAGGGATTGTGGCACTGCGATCGTCGAGTCTATTGTGCACCGTTTTGGGGGTAGAGTAAGTCTCTAAACCCAGACTTTCACAGAGTTTTGTCTCTTCTATAAGGATGTACATATCCAAGAGTCTATTCCGTGTGTACATTAGCGCAGGACATTCTAATAGCACATGTTTGGCTGACTCTTCATTTTCTTCGCAGAATCTACAGTTTTAGATAGAAGATATTAAGGGCTGTGTTTATATCATTAAATTTATAAATGTACCATATTTTCAGCTACCAGATATCTTAATTAAAAAAATTTTTTTGGGATTATTAAGTAAATTTTCTTTTCATTTTAAAAGATTTTTATGAAATTATAAATTTTATTTAAATTATTAATTAAATTTTATTTTGATTTCAATTAAATTTACGATTAAATAGAACCAATGTATTGTGTTTTAAATTAAAATGAAAATTTACCTAATAACCCAAATCTGTTGTTTTGAAGTAAAATTAAAATTAACCTAATGGTTAATGGAAAAAAGTAATAAGATATCAGACATCTAAGTCTGTTAATATATATGTAAGGAGTTTTTGATAGGTTGAGCTAATTTAGGTTCCTTAAAAGTGTACGATTCGAAAATGTTCTATAAATGAAAATCTTTATAAATACTTTTAGATAATTTGATGACTTTATCAAATTATCTATCTAATCGTTAGCAAATTCATCTGAATAAATACGTTTCAGTCAAAGGAAATATAAAGTAATTATAGAAATTATCTACTGCATATCCACTTACAACGGAATTAGGCAACATTTTTTCAAAGGACATAATGGCGTTCTTAACTGCTACTCGTCTATGGAACTGAAGTGGGTATGTCACAATAAGAAGGATTGGACAAGTTCCCAACCCATCTTAAAATCTAGTCTAAATCTAACTATAGAAATGATATAACTTGACATTAAGGGCATTTCCTGTTGCTCAAATTAAGCAACAATTTGCTTTATAGGAATATTGATACAATATTATATACACACATAGCTATATGCCATACTCTCCACATTGTTTATGATATACAAGGAATATCTTTATTTGTCTATTATGTTTGCTCACAGCCGGAATTTAGCGCCCTGCCGAAGTGCCTACAAATCAAAATTTGTTTGCTGTCATTTTTATTTTTATGTGCTTAAATTATGGATTTAGTTTTTGCTTTTATTCTGCTTTTGTATTTTGTATTTTGTATTTTGTTTGTGCTATGAAATGGAAGCAGCTCAGCGTAGCGCAGCGCAGCTTTAATTAGAACCTGAAAATGTATCTATTATACATTATTCAAACTTTTTCAATAACTCACAGCAACAATACATTGTGGAATCAACATATAACATCATACATAAAATTTATTGAAATCAAATTGAACCTCGTTGTTGTTGTTGTTGCTGTTGCTGCTGCTGTTGATGACGATGATGTCATGCCTCAGATACTCCAACGCTTTTAGGTATGAGTACGAGTATCTTTTGTGTATATTTATGTACAATATTTATATTTAATTTATTTTGGTCTTTTCCTATTTCTTTTGTATTTCGTTTAGCTTTCGTTCAGTTACAGAACGAACGCACTTTTGTTGCGGTTTTGGTTTTGGTTTTGGGTCTTGACTTTGGCTTTGACTTCAGGTCGCCGTTTTGTACTACAAAACCCGATACTTCGCAAATCCATTGATGTTGCCATTATAGTACTTTGCGTGCTTCCAAAACCTTTTGTTTTTTTTTTGTTTTCTGTTGTTGGGAACGACGAAGTTACTGGTCGCTCGGCTGGTCGTTATTTATTAGAACTTTTTTAATGAATTTTTCAAATTCGCCATTGAAGCAGTTTTTCAAGTTCTAGACGAGTTTTGTTTAATAATAAAACATCATGTGTGTCTATCTGTCTGTTTGAGTTTGTAGCTTTCGCCCGCAATTAACTCCTTTGTAGCTATTGTATCTTTGTTTGCTGCCTCCTCTAGCGTTGTTTATCTTTTGCTTGTGTTTTCTTTTTTTTGTGGTTGCAAAGTGAGCTCATGCTACGGTATTTCTACTTTTTCTGCAATCAAACTGACGTTTGATACTGGCTGCATATCAGTTTTAATTTCAACTTCAACGTCCACGTCAACGTCAGCATCAGCTTCCTCTCTAACTGTTATCAGCTGTCAGACAGCGAGCGGCACGGGGTGGGTTTGGCACTTTATCTAGTGTTTAGAAATTTCTTACATATCATAATCCCAAGGGCGCCTCAGGTTTCAGGTTTCCTGTTTCATGTTGCATGAATTGCAATATTTCTAAGCATTCCATATCCTCTTTTTTTGCTCACACTTAGTTTGAGGGTAGTTTCCTTGCTCGAGTCCTGGTGGTACGTATAGTCCTCGCTCGCGGTGGTGGTTCATTGTTCGCGTTATGTTTGCATGTCCTTTTTTATTTCTAATGCCGCTGCTGTGAATTAAATTTCTATTTGATTGATATCTGCACCGCATACTTTTACTCGAAATACCCTTACGCATTTCGACTGGCTTCTTCTCTCCGTACCTTGAGTGTACGTACCTACTAATAATATGAAATGCGTGTCTAATTTTTATGTATAATTTTTGCTATTCCAAACTTCTTCAGCCCAAATTGTGGTTGTATTTTCAACCCTCTTCCATTGTTATTCACCACAAGTTTTTGTTAGAGTTTAGTGGAATTTTTTTGGTTCCACTGCTGCTATTCAGCCGGAATACAAACTTCCACTTTGTGTCGTGAAATTTATTGATTTTATCAGTTTAAGTTAAGCCGGCTTAAGAAGTTAAAGAATTATAAGAAAAAATCTATGCTATAAAAATAAGGACAACATATCAACATTACAATGGCATATAAAGTGCAAAGAAGTGAAATTGATCTTTTTAACAAATAAGGATACTTTTAGATAGTAAAAAAGTTGGATGGGAAAAATCCAAAAAAAATTGATAAAATATTTACCCTTCAATACAATCCCATAGACCTTTTCATATGCGTAGCGAAAAAATTGCACATTTAGTTAACTAGAATGCAGATGTTTGTACACAAATCCTTTGTAAAAGAATACTTTAATCAACCAATATATAAATAGGCGCATTAATGTAAAATGATCCAGAGAATAAACTCCCAAAATCTTGATTTGACGAGGTATGCGAATGTTTGCGCTTAGGTCTTTCTGAAAAAGATACTTTAATCAAACAATATGTTAATGAGCATATTAAAGTATAATGATCTAAGATGTATGGTAAATGCCGAAAAAATTAAACCCTGATATGTATATAATTACATAAAACAACCTATTTGAAAACGAATCAATCGTCTTCACTATAAGACGATCTATAAAGATTTTGAGACATTTTCGAACAAAAATGTTAAATGGTTTTAATGACATATTCTCTGTACATGCTTTGAAGACTACTTTCGTTCAATCAAAAGCCTATGAAGACTTCTTTCTACAAATAAGTAAAATGGTTACAGTAAAAATTTTCATATATACCTTAAAAGACTTGATACGTCTTAGATATAGAGCCCTTTTCAGACAAATTAATAAAATGACTCAATATTTTGAGAGTATACCTTCAATACTGGAGGTGTCCAATAGATGGTGGTCATCCAAAAGATTTTTGCACAAATGAGCAGAATGATATTACTAACATTTTTTTGTATATAGCTTCAAGCCTGGACGCATCCAATCTTTTGTGGTATTTAAACAATCTTTGAAGAAAGATTTCTGATTTTAACAAAATTTTTCATATACACCTTGAAAACAGGATATATCCAATATATATCTGTATACATTTAGATACATTCAATCTGTACCAATATAATCTCTTCAAAGACTGTCTTTGAAGTGTTTCTAAATAAATAAGTAATGTAGCTTAATACATATTTTGCTTGGGAGACTAGATGCGTCCAATGTCTTGAGTAGTGTCCGCATTCAAATAAAAATGTGCCGTGTTACTATATAATTTTTCATATTCGGTTTGTTTTGATTTTATATATTTTGTTTGTGCCATTGTTAAAGTAATTTTCTAAACAACAGGTCTAATATCATTAAACATAATTTAGACAATTGGAAATCAACTGTATTCCTAGAGAATATTTTGTTCTTATAATTTGTTGGTTCCATTCGTTTCGTAAGATGCGACCCATCTGGTTGTATTGTGTAAATCTCATTCTCACTAACTTGTTAAGACCATGACATCCATAGAATAAATTTTCTGACTCTTAATAGTATTTATGAATGCCTTCAGCTATTTTAAAATCGATGCTCTATTAAGAAGAAAGGAACTAAAAGTAAGATACTTGCGTTTTGGAATTATTAACGCCTCTTTATACATATATCATTTCAACAATTTTAATTGAAATTTTGAGATACTAACAAGGTTTTTTCATCGTGTTTACAAGTTAGACCTGATTTACTATATTTAAAATATCGGTTAACGTTTTAACGTATATAAGTCCTGTTATTGATTTCAATTTAATGATAAAGTTAATATAAAAATATTTGATTTATGTATTAGGCGAATGCTAGGTATGTCACATCCACTGATGTTGTTAACTTACTGAGGATAGTACTTTTAACTAACACTATATTTGAAATACCACTTAACATAGACTATATAAGACATATTGGTTCAAAAGAATTAACGAAGAGAATAGTTAATACAAGAAATTGTGTTTTATGTGTTGGTATTGGTTTGCAATTGTCACAGCCAATGATGTTAACTAAGAGATTATGTCATTTTTAGCAAGCACTATATTTAAAATATCGTTTAATATATACCTACTATATAAGATATGTTAAGAATATTTGCTTTATGTGTTGGTTGCATATTACAATTATTTCATGAAATTATATTTTTAACAAACTGACATGATTGATTAATTATATAATGGTGTTGCTTTTAACTAGCACTATACTTAAAATATCGGTTAACATATTCTATATAAGGCCAGTTAATGGTTTAAATTCAATGATAAAGGGAAAATTTAATATAAAATCATTTGATTTATGCATTAGTGGTATAGTCTGATTGTCAACGTCCATAATAAAATAGCATTTTATTTAAAATATCGCTTGACGTGGACTATATAAGAAATGTTGGTTTAAATGAAATAACAAAGAACAAGAATGTAACAAATTTTGTTTTAGGTATCGGTTGTAATTTAAAATTATCGCATCCAATGATGTTAACTAAGAAATTATGACACTTTTAGCTAGCACTATTTTTAAAAAATTCTTTAATGTATATTACACGAGATATGTTAAGAATATTTGTTTTATGTATTGGTTGCATGTTACAATTATTTCATCAAATTATGTTCTTAACTGACTGATGACTGATTAATTAACTGATGATTTTGCTCTCAACTAGCACTATATCTGAAATATTTCTTATTTTAAGAGATATTTTATTAGCATATTACTTTTATAATGATGTTGCTTTTAAGTAGCACTTTTTGTATTATATTGTTTAACGTATACTATATAATATTTATAATTGGTTTAACTGGAGTGATAAAAAAGTAAGTTAATATATTCTAACAACTTTGTGTTTATGTTTTAAGGTGCTGGTTTAACTATCTTTGAGTCCATGTCTAGAAGAAGAACTTGTTTTGAATATATTGTCTTATATGTATAATCACATGCGTAAGTCGATTAAAAGCACGCCTACAGATGTTTTGAACACACTTATGGTGACACTCCAGCCCAGAGCTTCAAAAAACAAAAATAAAAAGCAATAAGTAAGCTTAGTTTCGCTTTCAGTCAATTGAAGTGGGTCTTGAGAGTCTTTCTGACCACTTAAACACGTTCTCGGCGTTGCGCATTTCTTTTAATTTTTACAACAAATTTACGAACTTAACAAAATTATTTCGCAAGGCCCCGCGGGTAGAGAGAACCGCTTGCGCACTTCTCTTCCTCGGCTTGGGAATAGTCAATTTTTAAAGCCATTGCAATGTTTACAGCAGTCGGAAATGTTTAAATTGTTGTTGTAGTTGTCAATTTTGTTGTTGTTTTTTCTGTTTTTTGTTTTCTGCTTTGCTTTCGAATGTTTGGCATTTGTGCGCCGCTAAGAATTCTTAAACATCCTCCTTTAATGCGTGCTTTTTGTGCAAAACTGTGTGCTTCTTCCACACCAGCGCAACAGTCCCGAGCATAAACAAAGCGAAAAAGGGACAACATAAAAGCACAATAAATGTTAAATCGTGTTTTTTTTCGCTGTCACTTCAATTCTTTCTTCATCCTCAACTTGTAAACTGGCAAATTCAAGTTCTGCTTGCATTTGCCAATTCCTTTAAGAAAAAAGGCAACAACAACAACAACAGCAACAAACTGCTGCAACAGCAAAGAAGACGAGCTAAGTAACAGGTGGCAGCAGCTGCAAAGGAAATTGCGTACTCAGCACAGCACCATTTTTGTGTAAATCAGTGCAACAATAATAGCAGCGGCAGCGCTGCTAGCAGAGGCAGAGGCGAATGTAAGAGTTGCAGCAACAATTGTTTGAAACCAGTTTCTCAAACAATTGAGGAAATAAGTTTAAAACGTGATGCTTTTGCTGATAGACTCGCTGACAGTATTTTTGTTATTGAATTTTTTTTGTTTTGATTTTATTTTTGTTTTGTTATTGACTTTACTTTTATTGTCTTTTGCCTTTGTTTATTATGTAGCATTGCCATTTTGCAAATTGTGGCGCGCATTAAGTTGCACTTCTTATGCATGGAGTTTGTTATTGTTGTTGTTGGTGTTGGCTGTTATATTGTGCTTAGAAGAATTTTTGTTTTTTTTTTGTATTTGTTTGGGAAAGTTTTGTTGGTGCTTGGTTGTTACGATAAATTAGGATTTGCATGGCATTACTATTGCATTATCTAAACTTTAGCGGGTTTAAGTGTGACAACCTGTTGAGTAGGCGAAGTGACAATGAAGTCTGTTGTCTGTTGGGGGCCTCAACAAAAACAGTCTCGACATTGACAAGCTAGAAAATAAAGTTCAATAAAAATACTGGACCTGCCATTTTGGAGTTAAAAAAATTGGCACAATAACTTTTTTTAGAGTTAAATGAGAAATAATACAAATTTGATTTAAAAAAAAAATAATCACCGAAATAATAGGTTAGTAGTACTGGAATGCAATAAAAATCACAAAAAATAAAAATAATATAATTCAATTTTAGCACATGAAGTTGAAAGATATTGCAAATAAAGTAACTAGCAGTTACCTATAATTTGTTTCCATAATCGAAAATTTCAGTAATATATGGGGTCTATGATTTTATGATGCTCTAATATCACTAACCTCTTTAGAATGAAGAGTATCTCTTTCATATGAAGAATTGGTATTGGAATTATATAGGATAAAACTCTTCAGTACAATACCGCTGAGGTGCTAACACGTTATCCGAAACTTTATCTTTCTAAAAGTAAAAGTCTCTTCAGAACAATACAGTTATTTTCATGTCTTTAAGAGTGAAAGATATATTATATAATTTTTATGATGATCTTATAATGATAGTAATTATTGGTAAGACGATTTATTCTCAAAAATATAGACAAATAAATTTTTTTAATTCGTCACAGCTGAGGTTTCTGGTAGGCTATCTGACAAATCATCTTTTTAAAAGTTGAGATGTTAGTGAGTCGTAGAAACTAGTCTTTAAATGTCATGAAGAGTGAGTCTTTCATGTCTTTAAGAATAAAAGATATATTAACTATATATTCAATTAATTTTTGATGCTCTTTAATAGTGAAATGGATACTTCTTATTGTTAAGATGATTAAGGTGTTAAGGTCTTCAATACGACAAAGTTTAAGTTGTTAGTAGGTTATCTGAAGATCTGTTTCTTCTAAAGTAAGTACGTGTCTTGGCTTCATTTAAGAGGTACTTTAAATTCAGCTCAATAATGATTTTTCGCTACATTAAAAGAAATTTTTAATCTATTAGACTAATTGTTCTTTCCGGCATTTCAAATCGATTGATTTTTTTTTCTGTCTTAAGAATGGTAAGTTAGGCCCATATTGCACAGATAGTCATATTGACTATCTGAATTATTAAATTAAAACTTTGTTATTTTTATAAAGTATTTATATAAATGTATGTCTAAGATTTGTTCATCAATTCTTTAATATGCAGTATTTCTAAAATGAGGTTAGGATCTATGGCTATTTACTACCGTTGACTTGTCCATTTTCATATAGTAGATTTCCCAAGGTTATTCAAAACGGAAACCACAGACGTTATTACTGCTTATTTAAAATGTCCATTATGTGCGCTATGGTTCCCTTGATATACCTTATATGTACGATAATTTCAACATAATAATTCTGAAGACAAAACGAGCCCATTATATATTGTTATTACGATTATATGTATATGCATATATACTACAATGTAAAAATTTCATTTAATTATATTAAATAGTATGTTTAAATATTAGACCTGTCAAGGTTAAGTTTCTTTCTTCACACCTAGTACGTTGCCCATTAAATTCATTCAAAAAAAAAAAAAAATAAATAAATCAAACGTGTGCTTTAAATGGAAGAATCCAATAAATAAAACTTCGTTAAAATATCTGAGTGATGTCTCAACTGCATGGCTGGTGGTGTAATAAACCACCAAAAACTTTTTCTGAACTTCCGATTCTCATTTCGAGCAAAATTTCCAAAAATAATTGCCTACGATTTCCTAATTTTGATTGCAACATCGAATGCCAACTTTATTTAGCACAAAAGCGATTAATAAATTGTAATTGACTGCTGATCGGTTAATTAAGATTTAATTAACGTTTAATTGTTAGCTTAGCAGGCCTCATAGACCACATGCGCCATACGAAGCGCCCAGCAATTTCTTTTAATTTCTGAATAATTTCTGTTTACACTTGCTTTTTTCATGGAGTAGCCGTCCGTGGTGGTGCTCAGATACATCGACAGTCCATTTGTTATGGCAGATCAAAAGTTTTCAAATAATTTTGGCTGTGAAAAATAGATACAATAGAAATTTATATGAAACGTAATAAACGTAGTAAAATAAGGCGTTAAGTGCTTGATTACAGCAAGTCAAAATTAAGGCAAAGTAAATGAAGAAATTTTTATTAAATTTAAATTTCGTAAAAGGAAAGAATTTCAATTGATTTTTCAATGAAAGTTTATGTTTGAATTTATGTATTATTTATGCATAAAATTAATATTCAAGTGCCTAGCTTAGTCAGACGACAAATCCAAATATGGATTTGTAACTTATGAATTTTTAACTGAATAAAAATCTACCGAATCTGCAATGCTAATCAAGTTAGCAGTCGGTCTGTACACATAAGACAGTTAGATACTTAGACAGATAGACAGACGTACACTTGGGCTTGTTGAAAACTGAAAACAATTTAAAGTTTATCAAAAACCTGTTGCCAACATAAAAAAGTATCTAAGGCAATGAAGAAAAAGAAAAATATTAAAATATTATACGTTGGCTGGCTAAAGTGGCATAAATTTCAGCTAATGACTGGCTATGATGTCATACTTAACTTTTGTCTCTGGCAAGCCGGCTTGACTTGGCTTGGCTTAGTGATATTTGACAGCAGTTTGAATGTTAACCAAATTATTTCTGACAACCAAAAAAGCTTGTAATTTGCTTACAATTGAGTGTAGTTTTGATTTTTGTTTTTTGATTTAACATATGATATCTGACTTATAAATGACATTTCATGTAAGTAGAGGAACATAAAAGAGATAATGATAATCAACATTTAAAATGATAGACAACTACATAAAATAGTACGCAAAAGAGTTGCTAGAAGAATTAAGTAGATTTTAGGTCCATGAAAGTCAGCAGGTTTTGCCAATTTTCAAGTATTCAATTTTTAGTCATAGTTTCCAGATGTAAACTTTATCTGGCAACTATGATAATCTTCCTTTTTCTTTCCTTACATGTTTTTTAATCTAATGAAGTGGTCTTTAAATTGAATATAGAAGACATGGAAAGTATGGACTACACTAACAACTACTTGAAGAAATTTCAATACAGATCGTGCTTCTATCAATTTTTATCTAAGTATGCTCGACTCTTTATTTAATTTACTGACTTCTTAGTACGAATCTGTTTGTTTTTTGGATAACAACTGCCAAAATCGTAGTTAGCAAAAAACTCTGTTATAGCTTAGAACGATTAAAAAATTTACTTCGGGTTCACTTCTAAACTAAACAATAGAAAGCTGGATAGACAATTTTGTGACGGTGCATTCAGATCATAAAGCATTCATTCAAGGCTACTATTGTTGACTGCTTGTAGTGCTAAGTTCAGAATCTTACTAGAATATTATCTGTTTAAAATTTATCAATAATGTAGTAGGTTGAAAGATAGGAACAGTTGACTAGTCCAGATCATTGACATTGACTTAACAGATCCGTAGCGATACCAAATAAGGATGCTTAAATGCAGTAAATATTAGTCAAGATGTGTGTCATTAGAAAATTTTAAGTGATAGTGTACTTTACAAACAGTTCAGACCTCAAAACTTGTAGCTCCAATGATTTTTAGTCAAGTTTTAGAGAGAACTCAATGAAGATAGAGAAAATTTTAAATTATATGTAGAGTTTTAAGATATAGTTTACTTTACTATCAGGGACGAAGATCAGTTCCAAAAAAACTGGTAGCTTCAAAGAAATTCAGCCAAATTTTTAAGAGAGTCCGACAGTTGTAGAGCAAATAACAAGATATGTTATCAGTGAATTTGAAGAGATAGCTAATTCAATTGTCTGGGACAAAAATGTTTACCCTAAAACTGATGGCTTCAAACTTTATTACAACTTTACTTTAAACATTATTTAAATTTTTTAGAGAGTTCGATAGATATAGAGGTAATATCAGAAAGTGTGTGTCATCAACAAATTTTAACAGATATTTTGTTTTACCGGTTCGAAAGTTCGAAATGGAATACCTTGTTCTGTAAGGAATGTTTCGGGCAAGTCCGATGGACGTAGAGTAAGTTTTATGATGTGTGTGATATGGACAAATTTTAAGTGATATCTTACTCTAGAATCAGGAACGTAGTTTAGGTCCTCAAAACTGGTAGTTGTAAGAAAGAATTAGGATTGCTAGAATTCAACAGATACAGGAAATGTTAAGATTAATTAATTTGTTCTTCAGTCGGAATCAAAGTTTAGTATCTTAAAACTGGAAACTCGAAGGAATCTTAGTCAAGTTTTTTAGAGAGCCAGGTGGACACAGAGTAAACATTTAAGACTTCTGACAAAATCTCAGATTCATGCAATTGTTACATGGGATTTCCTTTAAGGAAAATATACTATGGTATAGATTTTCTTATTTTTTATTTCTTATATAGAAATGCCTGAAGAGCTGTTCCGGATATCATTAATTTTAGTTAGGCTTTTTAAATAAATATTACTTGGATCTTGGTCTATGCCTTAGTTACCTAATAAACACTGACAAGATCAAAATATTTGAATATATAAAAATATTATTACTCAAACACATAATTATCTATAGATATTATATGTATGTATAGAAATGTATTTATAAAGGGAATGTTTTATTTTTTTATTTTTATTTTTTTTTCAATTCGATAGTAATTTAATGCGTGATTTATAAAGTTTTTCAAATTTCGTAATTGAAAAATTCCCCACATATGAATTATAAGTTTCTATGTTAATGCCACCCCAGACACAACATATTTCAACCGAGAGAGAAACCCAAAAATAAAAATTTCAAAAAATTACAAAATATTTTAAAATAATTCACGCATTTCTAAAATGTTTCCAAATAAACAGCAATTTTCAAATAAAAATAAATTTAAAAAATTTTCTAAATATTTACTTCTTCAGTTTTCTTCAGTCTTTCGGAAAGTTGAATGGTTTCGAGATTATTTATTTTACTTACTCGTAGTTTGGAAAATTGGAAAATTGCTAAAAATTATTTTCCAAATATTTAATTTTGTGCTGATAATTTTTTTCATTTTGAAATCAAATGAAATCAGATTTTGTAATAATTTAAATTTAATATTAAATGGATTTTTATATATAATTATTATGTTTGCTCGTTTCATTTGTTTGTTATTTCATGCGTTTCCACTTTTTGTTTATTTTTATTTCTGGCACAATTTAGATACATATGGTCCTCCCCAAAGACAAAATACTCGTAGTTCCAATAAAATTAACAATATTTTAGATAAATTTTTAAAATAAATTAATTAGCTCGGAGAACGTTGAAAAGATACAAGTTTCATTTCGAGAACATTTTGACAAGTTTCGTTTTTATTCTTCCACGAGCGATCTATGGCCGGCAATTATTGAGGTTTGGTGCTGAGTGCTCTGGATCAACGATATTTGCTTGGTTTTCAATAAAAAATATTTGGAAATTAAATAGTATTTTAATTTAGTTTTTTAATTAGTAAATAATATTTACTTTATTTACGCAATATAAACTAAAATCATTTATTTTGCCGAACATAAAAAAATATGAAGTATGATTTTACGTTTTAATGGTGCGAGTATGCGTTAGTATGAATGTAAATAAACTTGTGGATGTGCAAGGGTATACATATTCATACCCTTTTGCAACGCAAATTTTACCCTTAATTGTTTAAATTTTCTATATTTAATTAAACTTAATGAGGGCCTATGCTCCACTGGGAGTTAATGGAACAGAGAAGAAGAAGGTTTAAACTTAAAATGTTCACTTATATGTCACACCAAGCGAACCGCCATAACAGGTATGCTGGTCAAAACGGTTGACTCAGATAATGTTTAAGAGAACAAGTGCGGCTCCCTCATTTAATTTGATCTGATAAACCGATCTGATGAACATGCTATTTCCTCTGTTTTGAAGTATGGCAACTCTGTCTAGTCAGTGAATAAATGGATTGATTATGTTATATATAAAGAAATATCTGCGAAAGATTTCACAAAGACCACTTACGTTGTCCCTATGGATTTTGTTCGATATCCCCTCTAACATAGTAATAATTTAGTTTTGTCCTTAGTAGGAATTGGTCTAAGTTGCTTTTTCAATTTAAGAATTGTCCACATCACTTCCACCAATTTGGTTTTTGGAGTACTTTGTGCGTCTTCCTATATCGATTTGGGGAA
>NC_051846.1:12334077-12350338 GCF_002237135.1 Teleopsis dalmanni
AAGAGGAGGCCAATAAATAAAAATTCATAAAGACGCAAATTAATCATAAATATTTCATTTATTTATATAAATATTTTTAAACTATAAAATGTATTAACATTCAAAAAATAGTAAACATAAATATTTATTAATATCTCTATTTTTTAATTAATGTTTTACGCAGCCATTGTTACATTACCACCATTAAAATATGGGTGCTTCAATATATCCTTCGCCGAAATACGTTTAATCGGGTCATAAATAAGCATCTTCTTTATTAAATCACAGCCAAGTTCATTCACATTTTTTAACTTTGCAGGTAATGTATATGACGACCACATAGCAAATGAAGCTTTATAATTTGGTAGGGAACTCACTCCAGGCCATATAATTTCAGTTGGAGTTTCCAAAGTTTTGAACATGCGGAAAAGTTGATCAATTTCAGAGTCTCCATTAATAAGTGGTTTACCGGTTGCCATTTCCACAAAAATGCAGCCAATTGACCATATATCAACTGCAAAAGTATAACGTGGAGATCCTAACAAGATTTCAGGAGCTCTGTACCACAAAGTCACAATTTTATTGGTATACGGGCGAACTGGAACACCAACACATCTTCCTGAGCCAAAATCTGCTAACTTTATAGTTCCTTTTTCATCAACTAATAAATTTTGTGGCTTCAAATCGCGATGTACGATACGACGGCAATGACAGTAATAAACTGCATCGGTGATTTGATGTAAATAGCTACGCAACAGTTTATCATTAATATACTTTTTAGGAGCTTTGCAATTCATGTACTGCTTCAAATTCATTAACATATACTCAAATACTAAATATAACTGATCGGCTTCCATTAGGATATCTTCTAAACAAACAATATGTGGATGTTTTAGCTTCTGTAGCAAAGATATTTCCCTTATTGCAGTAGCTGGGATCCCTTCGTCATTTGCTTTAACTTTGATTTTCTTCATTGCAACCATTTGTGCGGTTAATAAGTTCTTGCCTCTATACACTATTCCATAGGAGCCCTCACCAATTTTTTCCAGTTTTTGGTAACTATTCATTTTTACGATTTGCTGTTTGTCTTTAGTAATCGAAAAAAAATTATTTGAAACGTAGTTGTAGCCGCCAAATCAGCAATGTTGCTTTTCTTATTGTATGATAAGTGTTGCATTTGAATGGAATAAGAGAAAATAAAAAATAAAGTAAAAAAGAGTAAAGCATGATATAGACCAAAGAAGATTTTAAAAGATATTTAGAATTTAGATTTAAGTAATAACGCACGAAAGAAATACAATTTATAAGGATTGATAGCAGTTCTACCTTGCGACAAATTGCAAATTTCTGCGATTTGTAGCAGTGCAACCACCATAGTGTAGATAGTCTATTTACCCAACATCAACACTAGACTTTGATAAGTTTTATGGATATAGTCTACAAATATTTATTCGCTGAGACAATTTGAATATAATACGAATTTGCAAACGAACACATATCATAGCCGTGTGGCACATTAATATCTCTAACTCTGCGCCTATACTGCCTAGACTTTGGCTAGACTTTTCCAAAAGTCTCCACTCAATTTCATTATTTTCACCTTCGATTTTACGAATGAATCAATGAATTTCAAACAAAATATTTTGTTTAATCAAATGTTCGCACGAGAGAGACAACACGTCGCGCGAACTCTTCTAAGCAACTGCAGACTCTCACAAATGATTATGTACATTAGATTTGTTCGTACGAACACGCAAGACAAAATTCGTATGAATGAATTTCAAACAAAATATTTTGTTTAATCAAATGTTCGCACGAGAGAGACAATACGTCGCGCGAATAATGCTCAGCAACTGTAAACTTTCACAAATGATTATGTACATTAGATTTGTTCGCACGAACATGCAAAACAAAATTCGTATGCAATGTAACCGCAGCTTAAGGCTCAGTTAGTCGATATGTACCGTAACAACCGTAAGCAGGAAATGTGCATATTTTTGTGTGGATATATTGACATAATATATCCATAATATAAAAAAGTAAAAGTAACATCAGTCACATTCTTTGTGATTGCCTAGCCTTTATCTGGGCGAGGAGGAGATTACTGGGTCGAGAACTACTCTCCCTTTCTGACATTAAAAGGTCTTCAACAACTGACATTTTGGCTTTCATTCGAAAGGCGGATTGTCTTCTGTTCGGATAGGGTCTGTAGCAGTATAAAAGATCAACTATAGTTCCGTTAGAAGTTGGTACCCTATTTATTTCTATTCTATTCTATCTGAAAAACTTACCCATAAGCTTCCATCATATAGTCAATCTAAACAAAAAATTATTTTGCTAGTGTTTTACTAATTCTTATGTTAATTGTTTGTGCCGCTCCTGCATCGACGTTGTGCCACCTTATTGCGGGCACGTTTTTATTACACTTTTAATATGTTACTTCGCTAATGTTTACATTATTTCCGCTTGACATACATTCAGTGTGCAATTTCTACTCATCTCGATCAACAGGACAGCGTTTCCCCTTAACTCTAGTACCTTTCTGTTTAAGGGATTACTTTGAAATGGCCATGGTGCTGCTTGGCGTTGGCCGTGTGGTAAGGTCGTGTGCATACAAGACTGCAAATCCCGAAAAACATGTGTTTCAGGTCACATCGCACGTTTTCCACTTTAAACAACAACGCGGATTTGTGCTTTTGTTGCGTTGCAAATGTGCGAGGGGTGATGATGAGGCTGTGCCGGCTAATCAACTTGGTGTAGTTATGACGGCATCTTGATTGTTTTGGTGTTTGCTTGTTTTAATATTTTTGTTTAGTGGCGTTATCATTTGAGCATTACATCTGGTTGGGTTTATTTAGGATTTTAATTAAGTGCTTAAGGCCTTTTGAGTTTCAATTGAATGAATTGAATTATTCGTGGCTATTTCATTCAGATATTTAAGGCACTTTAGGAACGTTGCGAATATATTGTGGTTAATGTGTTTAAGATTATTTTTTGTGCAAATTATTTTAAATGTTTTGTTTTTTTTTTATATATTGTAATTTTTTAGAATGGAATGAATGAAATGGATGTTTCATCCAGGACAAATTTGCAATATATATATAAGTATATAAGAGTTTTGACTTTTTGAATACATCTTTTTAAATATTTTTATCTTGTATGTTGCAAACCGAATGCAAGATATGATGGACACAAAACCAGTGGTACCCGAATGTCAGCATTCTGGAATATACGAGTATGTTTTTCAAGAAAATTTTGGAAGCCTGCTACCACAATGCGAGTTTCTTTAAAAAAAACAAAAATTTGTCAGAGAAAGTAAATGACTTAGGTTTGTTTTCGTAAAGGCAATTTGAAAACAGCAAACAAATATACAACAGCTACAACTTAATCCTCATAAGTAGTTAACGAATATTAACTTGAGTGTTTAAATGGTGTATTGTTTTATGACACCGGTATACAAATGGTTTTTTTTAAATCTCACTACTTCTTAATGTATTCACTATAATAAATTTCTACAATTAAATTTGGTATAAATCGCAAAAAATATTAAAATTTTAATGGCTTATTAACAGAATAGATCAGTTCCTGTACTTTTCAAGTAAAAGTTATTTAAATTTAAAAATGAGAATGAAATCGTAAATCACCTATAAGACAAGTTAACAGACAAGTACGGGAACTTTAACTTAAAATTTATTATTATTATTTATTTATAATTTTATTAATCAAATGATTTCATTCTACTGATCGTCTTGTTGTTTGAATAATAATTTTTAAATATTATATATATTTTTTTAATTTCATTCTTATGGCAATGGATATATTGTATTTATATTTCATATTTATTTTATTTGTATAAATAGTTCTTATTATATATTATCGTATATGGTATATTTCATATGTTACTTATTAGACAAATATGGCACTCATTAATTTCATAAAATACTTGTAGAATTTTGGAGAATAAGAACATAATTGCGATATCACTAGAGTTAGTTCAGAGATTCTATGTACTTTTATTTGGTAAGGTAATTATATGATGGCTAGGATTGTCGCTGTATATATAATATATTTTATTGCTTTTCTACTATTTTTTCGCAGTCATTGTTTACACAAATTATTGTTTTTCGTTAGGTCATTATCACAAAAACAATTAACATTTCATTTATTGTATTGTGTAATTTAGTTAATTAAATTTAAATAATCTTCACTTTCCGATTTAATTTAATTGGAAACCTATTTACCATACAAATATCGCGTCCGTTCATATCAGAGAAACGTTCATATCAGAGGAATTTTGACTCTACTTGAAAAAATGTTTGAATTAAAATTTAAGTAAATCTTGCACATTATGAACTGACAAACCTCTCCGAAAACTTTTTCACCTTTCTTGATTTTGAGTACTGGAACAAAAAATAATAATATTCAAGTAACTTTTTACTTGTATTGCTATACTGTTATCATTACTCCAGTGATATTTTTTCTTCATTATTTAGCTTTAAAAAGGATAGTTAATAATCACCAGGGGAACATCGCTGATTAATATGCTTCAATCAACGTTATATGTAGTCTTCTTTTATAACAGTTCTATGTTTCAACAACAGTATATGGACTTTGCTGGGATATAAATTTTAACAAAAATCATTACCATTTTTGCTTAGTTGCTTATGGACATTGCTTATGACTGATTGACCGTTGGACAGAAGATTTCATCTTCTCTGGACCATTCGCATATTAATGACAAAATTTTGAATAAACATAGGCACACTTAGTAAGCAAGGGTATTATAAAAACCAATGCGTTAAAAGTGTGCACCTCATAGACAAAGCAGTAGTAACAAGAATTATATAAATAGTTTTTCAGGTAAAATTATAGAACTGTATTTTGAAGTCCAGCATATCTTCTTGATGGAAAATAGATTTATCTTGTTTAAAGAGTTTGTATAAGCACTTACAGAATTAATCAATATCACGGCTCTGTATTTGATATATTTGCACCCAGATAAATAAATGATGGATGATACAGCATTGCCATAAGTCACATATTCATAAACTAATTAAGATCTAATTATTTCTTTATAAAATAAATATTCTTTTCTACATGTAATATTGGTTAGACCTAACTTAGACCTAAGTATTTCACATTGCTTGTTTATTCTATATCCACATTATTGAATTTCTATAGCCTAGTGTATTCTCTGTCAAAAGTCAGGCCTAAGTATTTCACATTGTTTGCCCATTCTCTTACCCCACATTAGTGAATATTTCTTCTTTTTTATACAAAAAAAATAATCAAAAGTTAATTAATACCTTAGTAAATTGTTTGTGGATAATATGTAAATTTTTTAATAATATTTTCTCTTTATATAAATATATAATATCAACAATTTCGTTGTAGTTCCACTGTTGAGCTAAACTTTAACTTCTGCAGAGAGCCATAAAAATGTTTTTGAATAATTGATCAGCGATAATGTTGAATATTTGTATTTTTTTTGGAGGAAAAATCATATGCATTATATGATTATATGATTATATGATGAACATAAAATGTTTTTGATGTATATACGTAGATATAATCTTGCAGTGATACTCGTATCGCGAAAAATTATCAAATGTAAATCCGAACGTTAATCGTTTTACGCCGCATGAAATACGAGAGTTTAATATTTAATTTAGTCGATTGTAATCGCTTAATAGAACTGCAAATACAAAGTTAATGCAGAGAATGCTGTTGAACGGCCCACCCCTGAGGTCCTGCTCTTAAGCTACAGGATTTCGCATATTGTATTTTCCTGTCATCACCAAAGAGTGTCACCAAGCTAATTTATCATTTTTGAATCTAATCACCACAAAACGGTCACAAGTGCATTTGCCTTTTGTTTATTTAGCAACAACTTAATTCACCCTCCGTTTACACTACGTCCTGCGTCCTGCTTCCTGCGTCCTGCGTTCTGCGTCCTCTGTTCTGCGCCCTTCCATTACAATTTAATGTGTTTGTCAAATTTGGTTTATTAATGCTCGCAAATATGACATTTTCAAAAATATTAAACTCGGTCACACTTGATTCCAATACGAAAAATATGAATTTTTGCAATTATTGTGGTTAGTAAATGCGGGCGATTGTATAGGGAAGGATGCGGATGCGGATGCTGATGATGGCATTCTATGCTGGCTGCACTTTCTGGCAAGTGTGTAAGGTGTAGTGAACGCAACGAGTGCGTAGAAAATTTCTTTGGACCGACAATTGTTGGTTTCTTGGCCGGTGGAATTGGTACGTTGCAAGTGCAAAATATTTTTTTATATTCTTTATTTATTCAATATAAAAACTCGAAGGGTTGCAAAATGTGAGCACTGAAGATTTTAGCGTTTCAACGTCAGTTGGCCTTGTTCCCGGCACGCTTAATGTGTTCTTAATAAGCTTGACATGATTTTTTAAAAGAAACGTCAATATTAAGTTTATGCGGAGATTAAAACATATAAAATTCCAAATGGAATTGTGTTAGAATTATTTTTTGATACATTTTGTAATTCAATTCAGCTATGCGTGTGTTTAGTAAGGAATTACGAGTAAGCAAGATTTTATCATTCTACTCTTGTAGTTAAAAAACTTAACACAGTCAAAATTTTCCATTTACTGAAGTTATAAAATAACTTAATTATCGAGTCTATATATATATACAAAGAATGGATCATCTCCTTTGGCTTTATCGAAAGCAACGGTGATAGAGAGAGGTGATGGAAGCAACTGAATGCCTTTTATAGTAATATAAGGTTAGGTATTGTGGGACTAACAAGAGGTCAGAGAAAAGTGTGTTAGGAATTGAAAAGTCAGAGTGTGGGTTGTACCACCGAGTGAGATATCGTCGAGCGAGAGTTATTAGATACTAGATTATTAAATACTTTCTTGTAGATGAGTTCAGACTTGTGCTTGTAATTGGCGCAACCTCGGTCAATCTTATGTTTAAAGAGTCGCACTTTTTTCATTTGAGCAAAACTGATTACAAAATATAGAGGGAAGACGTAGTACGTTAGCGGAGAGATGAGCTGTTAAGCTGTGGACCTTAACTTAACAGTTAATTACAATTACAGTAATTAAAATCTACAATTAAGCTGATTCTGTTTTTGAACAGCATTTTTTAATTAAATATGTCTGAAATTAACATTTTGGATCACACAATACATGCAGAATGAAGTTGTTACGAGGGGATAGCAGAACACCGAAATTCGTAAGCTTGTGAATAAGCTGAATTGGGATGTTATCGAACTGTAGTTCAACGGGTAATGCGTGGAAACCTCTGGAGCGATTTCACCTTTGGCTTACTAGAGCGATAGCAAAGATATTGACATTAAGCCTACTAAATATATGACGCTGTTGGATGGCCGCATAAAAATAAAACTTAGCAAATAACCTTGACAGGGGCTCGTGCTAGAATATCTGCTGTGAACAGAATAAAAATAAATATGCTTAAGAACAGAACCCTGGGGAATACCAGAGAGGAACTGACTTGGATGTACTCGTATATCATGTAAATAAAAATAAGTAAGTACATTTATACAGTAGCGATATTAATTATGCCTTAGACCAGGAAACGTAGCTCATACTTTATGTTTATAATGATTTAGCTCTTAGGAAAATAGATGAAAAAACTGAATTTATTGAATATATATTAAACTGAATAACATATATATTTTTATAGAACGTTTTCTACTCAGTATATTTATTTCTCATAATTATAAGTAAGAAATAATTTATATGCATTATTAGTTCACTTATGGCACTTTTTACTGCTGTTGGTGTTGCTTGACTTATTATTTTTACTGATGTTATACTTCAAGTATACATATAGCGCTGATATACTAATATGATATTATTATATATTTTATTAAATTTTTATTTAAAACAATAATAACATTTTGAAGTCTAGGGGAGGCGAGCGCCACCCTTCCCCCCAACCCCTTGCTCCTACCTGTGTACGCTCTTGTATATATATATATATATATATAAATAAAATATGTTATTTTTTTATTAGAAATTAAAAATGAATAACCAATCCTACAAATAATTTACATTAATTTCTTCAAATTAATTTTTTAATAATTAATCTAAGGCAATCTTATTGTGGTGGAATATTTTTATAAGGTAGAGATTTAGTTTATAATTGATTTTTTTTTTTTTTCAAACTAAATTAAAAAAGTTGCATAAAATAAATAATTAAGATTAACGTAAATCTAAAAAAAATCGAATTTAAAATTCGTAATCTTTTTGATAGTCCTTGAATTTAGAAATACTTATAAACCTGATAGCGTTACAAATAAAGTCTGAGAAAATGACAGCTGTAGTGCGTAACACGGTACAAGTCGGACAAGCACAACTTGCCGACTCACTCATCATCAGTGCGCCTCACTAACTGCAAAGCCGGGTATGAATTTCTCTAATGCTGAAGGTCATTTCATGTTCTTGATTGTTTGGAATTAACATGCATGAAGCAATCTACAATCTACAATCTACATCCTTCGACGACTTAAAAAAGTTTGTCGACGATGCAGCGATTACAAAACATACTCGTTCGTACCACTAGCATAAAAGTTAATAGTTAATAGTTCTACTGTTGGGCGAGAGTTTAGCACCCTCGTGAGGCTACGCATGTCATTCGTGTCCTGCTACATTCAATCCGCATTAGCCTCGTTTAGAATTTTTGGTTGTTATTGTTTTTCTGTTGGTGGTTCGGGGTTATTTTTGTTTTTCGTACTCGTTTCAGTTGTGGTGTTGCTTGTAAGTCGTCGTCGACATCGTCGTCGTCATCGTCAGCGTCATCGTCATCATCATCGTCGGTGGTGGTTGGTTGACTTGATTGACTGCCTCAATTTTTGTATCTGGTCTTGGGTGCATATTGCAGGTGCTGCAGATTTGCTGTGCGTAGAAGTATTTTAAATTGCCATCTCGTTATGTACAGCATATTTAAAAAGTAGCGAGTAGCTTTAAAGGTTTTCAATTAATTTTATTTTTTGCTTGTGGTCACGCAGGTTTTGTTGTTTTAAGTGATTAAAGAGAGAGAAGAAAAAAGGGGTTCAATGGTATTGCCTAACATAATTTATCAGTATTTTATCATTTGTAAGGATTAGGATTGCACATATTTTTTCTAATTTAAGTGATTATAGGTTATAAATTTTAATGTAGTTAATTTTTTTTATAGGAATAAAAATTATTTTTAATCAGCCAATGAAAGAAAATAGATTTCTCTTTTGCTTAATTTAACTGTTGAGGTATAGTTTTCCTAAAGTATTATTTTACACATTATTTTTAAAATTAATATTTGAAATTTATACATCTTTAATAAAAAATTTAATTTCGTATAAAAGAAAATTCTCTTATTTCAAAGAAACAAATATTTCATTTGAACGAACAATTGTTTTTGAGTGTAATATTTCTTTATAACTCAGTACAGTATAACATTGAACTAAAGGCGTGAGGATCACTTGCAACAATTGCAGCAATTGTTAATGTTGTGCGTTCGACCTGCTTTACGCAAAAACTGCAGCAAAAGAGTTTATATAAGTAAAGCAACAACAAGTCGCGGTCTCAGTACGTCTGAAAACTGAACGGATAAAAAATAAAATTATTAAAATGAAAACGGAAAATCAAAGGCTTACATGCCAGAATATTGGCTTAGTAGTGACTTTACATTTATTAATAGTGATCAGTACCTTCTTGGGCACTAAAGCAGTACCTGCGGGCTATGCGCCACCTAGTAATGGTGGTAAAGGTGGAGGCGGTGGAGGCGGTGGAACTGGTGGTAGCGGTGGTGGCGGTGGTGGTTATGATTATTTGCCACCTAGTGGCGGAGGAAGTGGTGGTACTGGAGGTGGTGCACCAAGTGGACCACCAATACCAATTTTAAAAATGGAATCTAAATTAAATCCGGACTGTTCTTATAACGTAAGGCATAAACTAACTAATTATATATATATATATATAATTTTAACATGATAAAGTAAATAATAATAACGTCTTTAGTATGAATATGAAACTGGCAATGGCATAAATGTTGAAGAGATGGGCTTTGTGAAAAATCGTGGCGTTGAAGGTGAAGAAGCACAAACTGCTGAGGGCTCCTTTTCATATACCAGTCCGGAGGGTATAGCCATATCTGTAACTTATATAGCTGATGAGAACGGTTTTCAACCACAAGGTGATCACTTGCCCACACCACCACCTATTCCTATTGAAATACAAGAAGCGCTAGCTGCCGGACATCCAGGCGATGGTGGTGGAGATGGCGGTAGTGGTGGAAATGGCGGAGGTAATGGTGGTTATAATTATCCACCACCACCAAGACATTAGATTTACTGTGCTCATTCAATATTATATAAAATTAATGTAATATAAAATAAATTTTATTATTCATTATTGATTGAAAGTGTTATTTTTATATTCATATATGATAAACATAATAAAACAATAAGTTAAGCTCAACAAATCAAACCAATTCGAAACTCTAGATAATGTAGAAATGCAGCGGAAGAGTGAGACCACCTGAAGGAGCCTTTTAAATTAGGAAGAGAAATAAATGACAACAAAAAGATTTCTTCTCCTTCCGTCAAAGATGGAGAATCTAGATGGAGAGGAGAATCTAGTAGTATGAAAGCTATATTTTATAGTACTTTATATATTTGTCATATCTTAGAAATTACATTTCAAGTTAGAAATCAATATAATGCGTAACTTCTGACTTGTGTACCTTCAAATACATACACTTTAATCTAAAAATTTTAACATATTTTGCAGTTCGCTTTTATTGAAGTTGTTGTGCCAATGGTTGGCAGCACATGCATAGTTTAATAAAATTATTTTCCTAAACGTAAATAATAGCACACACACCTGAAGCTTATCCATTATAAGCTGCATAATTAAAAAGCAAGCAATTAATTCCGAGATCTGCTATTACTTAACACTTTCGTTTATGATATCTAAGCTTACCTCATTTTCATGCTTTGCGATTTATTCTAATCTCTGCAACTCCTCCTTAATAGAAGATAAATTACTTTTCGTAATTCTCGCAGTAAAGTATTTTCTTGAAATTTTTTCTATAAATTGCCTCCAGCGATTATCACATAAGAGGCAGCGAATTAATTCAACTCCGCGTTAGAGGAACGCATTCATCGAATTCTTTCACAGTCTTCGCGATACTTTTATTTTGTTTTTCAAATCTTTTATTGTTCTTTTTGTAAAAAAGTTGTCCAATAAATTATGACGTAATCTATTATTATGGTCAACAGTGGTATTTCCACAGCTTAGCCGAGTTGAGCATCTGTCTACAATTTTACTTGGTCGTTTTCTATCTAACGCTGCGCTGATCTTGAAGATTTCATATCTCGAAACAAGACCAGTTAGTCTTATTTTGCAATCTTCCGAGAACAAACACATCGTGCTCTGTCAGCTTAAAAAACAAAATTTTTTTTCTTCTTAACTTAGAACTTAGAACTTAGAAAGGCGCAATTATGAAATTTGTCATCGTAAGTTTAGAATCGTTTTTGTTATTTAATTAAATTAGTTAATTAATTTAAGCAAACAAATATTTTATCAATAATTTACAGTTGACAGTTTGTGTTTTGATTTTACTGATGCAATCGGTAAAGGCACTTGTTTATGATAATAAAAATGGTGAGACATCTGTGCATTATGGGTAAGTCTACATTTATATATAAATGCATATATTTACTTCCTTACACATATTCAAAATTGAGTTATAACTTAGAAAACTATACGGTTCAATATTACAATGCACAATTAAAAGCTTATTTGGCACTCTGGTTAATATTATTTTAAGTGTCACTGTAGTGCTCGATATAAAACACTTAAGGATGACTTAAGTGCGCATTGTAGATCTGGCCATAAATGTAGCAAATTATGTCTGTGTGTCTATATTCTTGTGAAAAGTGAAATTTTTAGTTAATCATATTATTAATATTTAGAAATTAGTTTAAAATTTATTTTTTTCTCAATTTAAATATGTGTTTAAGAAAAATAAAAAATAAATTATCAATGGAATTAAGTTTCAAAATACCATATGTTTGAATAGTTTTTCTAGAATATCAGAAAATTTTTAAACATTTTTATCTACTTAGTCAACTTTACTTTGGCTTCTTTTGGAAAGTATGATGGGTTTATTAAAGGTTTCGCTTAAGGTTCGACTTTTAGGCTTTCGATTATTGTTAACGAAATGGACTAATATGCTTAAATGCAACTCTTGAGTTACCATAATTCTCTTATATACTTTGTTTTGTTCTTTCATGTTTCTACCATAGATACCTGAAAACGCTTTGGATATACTAACTACTAAAAATATTGAGTTACTATTATTGTAATATACAGAATATTGTTTTTTACTGAAAAATTTAATAATTTAATAATTCGTTATTTTTTATACTTTTTAATTAATATGATATCCATTAAGTAGACCATTGGAGTAAGACATAATTAATGTATAAATTAATTGATTCGGAGCTTTGATTTTGGATTCGTTTAGGAATTGTGACTTGTTTCTCAGCTTCATATTTCATATATAGGTCCGTAAAGAACGTCAGATTGTAAAATATTGAGATCTTTTTAACTTTAAATAACAAATTAATCTAACATATAATTTGTAACCAATACGATCGTGACTGCATTTGTAAAGCAAAAAACTAAGATGCATTGTGAAGAATTAAAGATGCATTTTAAGTACGAGTACAAAGAATATCAACCTTTATTATTATGTTGAGGTTAGTTGAGTCAGTGCGTTTGAGCACTTTTACTCTCTGTTAACTGCGTGGTTTCTTCACAACAACTCTTTACGCCTTGACTGGATTATTGTTTATCACTTTATCAGACTAAGCAATAACTGACTTCAGATCTGCATACGCGGTGTTGGTAATACTGCAAGTGTTCATAAATAATTTCAGGATTCTATCTTTTATGTATTTATTGATCGCATCAATCTTGAGGTCATTGAGGATGTCATTCGTCCTAATATACGATGGTACCTTGAAAAGTCTTCTCAGAGCCTGGCTTTGTGCAATTTCTAGCTGGTGAATATTAGTGTTTGAAGCTTTGCTAAATGCTACACATCCATATAGAAGTAGTTATGAAGAGTAGAATAATGAACTAAAGCAGAAAAATGCAGTAGGAGCACAAAAATTAGAGTAATATATAATTACCTACTAATTAACTAAAGAATAATTTTTTTGGAATATATCTTAGCTTTATTTTGTGGTCAGTTTCTACATAGACTATGACTTTTTACTTAGTTTTTGAATTTTCTTTTGAACTGTTGTTTATTAAAATTTAAAGTGTGTAATATTAAAGGAAACTGATTTAATTCATTGTAAGTTAATTGGATTAATTAGTTAATCCAATGCTTTATGTATAAACAAAAGGAAATAATTATATGACAACTAGTAAGTTAAGTTCATGACAAGCTACTTTGTACCTACCTAAGTATCTAATACTGGTATGTAAATGAATGTATGTATAGTTACGTATAAAAAACAAAATTAGGTTGAAAATTAAATAAAACATAATTTTTAAAATATATAAACGGGTTTTATATAAACAAACACAGCTTAAATATATTGTACTTATGTTGATTTATATTAAAAGTACATATTCCAAATAAATCTATATATATATACATATCTACGGCAATAACTTCAAAGTAATTTAAAGAATACTTTAAAGTTTAAACTATATCTAATGCTCATAAAATTTTGTGTGTCTCTGCAAGGTTATTTGAATAATTTATATTTAATTAAAATCTAATTATATTATTTTAAAAAAATAGTGCATATAAAAAATAATTATTTTAAAATACAATTAAAATTTAATTTAATTTTATTTAATTATTTAATTGTCTGTCTTTGTTAGTTGTTGTCATAATAACACTTGCTATATTTTTTATACATAAGTTATTTAATTCTTATATTTAAAAAATAATATTTAAAAAAAAATTGTAACAATTTATTGTTTTTACAGTTAAGACTTTTATTGCAAAATTATGATAATATCAATACAAGTATTTTTCGGTTAAGTCAAAATAGCAAAATTAAGCTATGATATCATTTTTAGTGCAGATTATTTTCGGTTTTGAAGACGGTAAAGAACATGATAAAATGTGCTATAAATAAGAACTTTTATCTGCTTAAATCCATAAAAAAATTTTTTTTTGCGAAATATTTAAATCTTCATATTTTTTTTAAGAATTCTGCCAAATAATAAAAAAAAAACTTTGTTATGTTAATTAATTTACTAACTTCTTTATTCCATTTATTTTTTTTTTTTTGCAGATATAAAACAGAAAATGGACAATACCGCACAGAGGACATAAAATACGACACAGAACCAGTAATTGAAAAAGACAGTAAGGAACAGAAGCCCGTTGAATATCGTGGGGGATATAGCTTTGTCTCCGCTGATGGCTATGAATACACAGTACTATATAAAGCAAATAAAAAGGGCTTTCAGCCCTACGTGACTGCGCGAAAAATTAAAAGCGAATAATGAAATTTTAACAAAATTTTAATCAAAAGTTTTTTAAGTAATCTTTATAAATTATTAAGTAATTGAGAAATTATAATTATAAACTTACGCTAAGTTATGTTATGTGATAAATTATTAAAAATTAAAAAAAAATCATCAATTAAAAATATTAAAAATTTCATTGAAGACCAGTGACTCGACTTGTTTTTATAAGAATAGGCATCCGAGCTTAGCTCTGCGTTTATGTGTTATTATGAAGATTACAAGATAGCAGCATAATTTCTTGAAATATTATTAATCATTTCGGTGTAACCTTGTAAACGATTGGATTAATTTGCTGTATTGATTTATTATTAAATCAGCACTGCTCGCTTTTGTTATACTTTTGAATACGAGTATCTTTGCTTAATTGCGTTAGCTGGTTCAGTGACACACTGAAGCTTACACCTGAGAAACAAGATACTCGCATTAATATGAATTCAAAATATCGAGAGAAATTTCATTAAAAGTCGATATTTCATGCTAATATCAGATAAACGTGAGTTGCACACAAAATCGCTTATTAAAAATTGTGTATTTCAGTGTTTTTGCTGATGTTTTGATTTGGCTGTGGAAACCAACGAAGAGCATTGGCAACAGAAGTCTTCAGAAAAAAAAACTATATTGGTAAACCAAAAAACATCTCTATCAAACTTTTTTTCATAAGAGATAGGCAAAAACTATTGTCTGCAGAAACGACTTCATAAGTGCACTATAAAAAAAAAATTATTTTTTATTCGGATATAATAGGGTAGTCTTTATATGTGTTTTAAATTTATATTTTTATATAATAATTTTATAAAAAACAAACTTATAATTAAATAAAAATATCACAGTTGTTAACTTATCAATATATTATATAAACAGATATATGGGTCTACTTCGTAGACCATCTACAGTGTTATTACCTGTGAGTCTTCATAACTATAACAGCATACTGAAAAAAGTGACACTTAATAAATTTAACAATAGTTTAAACACACATCATAAAACTCTAATATATATTAATATAAAAAAATATAGTTCATATACATATATACATTCATAGTTCCTACAATATATAATTCATGACGTGTACTAAACTCTGTGTACTAAGAATTGATGATATTTTATGTTTTAATATTTATTTTTTATTATTTCACATATTTTTAACTGCAAATATATTGCAATTCGAGATTTCACATAAATAACATTGATGAAAACATTTTTTACAAAAAATTTTTGTGAAAATGTCTTTCCAATCTTTAGTGCTGATTGCGAGCACTTTTTAGTTTAGTTGTTTGGAAACTTTAAATTTATTGTGGTTTTCTACAAAACAAAGTACTCTTTTTTATTTTAATAAATGACGGATTAAACTAAAAGTGAATTGAAAAAATACCTGGCTCTGAATTTTAACAAAATTTTTTATTTAGAAACGCCATTGTAAAACAGAGAATGTTATTTCTACACAAACTTTAAATCGGCTTCCTTTTCAATTCCTTTTCAAAAGCAAAAAATAAATCGAAACACTAGTATGCGCATAGAACATATAACTGTGTTTAGCAAGACAGTTAAAGACATGTTTCAAAAATTCCAAAAATCCTAAAACATTACTTTTAGGAAGATAATTAAAATTTCGCAGTATATCAGAAACTCTATGACCTCCATGTACTTCACCATTAGAGAGTCTAAGCTATTCAACAAAATATGTATTCATCCCAACAGCTCTGTAACTCGCTGATAAAACCAACGT
>NC_051846.1:12350438-12361675 GCF_002237135.1 Teleopsis dalmanni
AATAATGAGCCGAATCAGTTCCTGAAAGAAGATGCTATGATTTAATTAGAGTAGAAGCAAAAACTAAAATCGGCTAGTAATATTATAAGAATACGAAAATCATTCTTATAAGGGAATAGACAAAAAATTACGAGTGAAAAAAACGGTCAAAAACTAAAAACCCAAATATAGGACTTCAGCCCTCTGAAAGCATATTCTGCATGAGAGAGGAAGATGAACTAGTCTTCAACGGTTACTTCCTGCATTATCAGTATTTGGTTTTGATCTTATAATCAAAATATATTGCTTAACTCGTTAACTATGTTACTAATATTATCTAAGACTGGAGTAATCTCTACAAGAAAGAATTATTAAACTAGTTTACTTTTTAATATAATTACATGAGCGAAATATGTAGTATAATATGTTTTAATTAACAATATAATTAAAATAATACTCAGCAATAGTAACATTTAAAAATAAGTTGAAAAATTCTTACATAAAAATCTGAATCTAAAATCATTTACAGACTTTTGTGAATTTATAATCAAGTATGTAATATAAATATGTGATGGATTAGGTTTCTTAATTTAATTTACTTAATAAAAATTCTACGACTGACTCACCATAAACAATCCCAAATGCCCACAATAATTTTAAAATAAAACTAATTTGTTTAATATTTAAAAAATTTGTCTTTATAAAAAAATTAAAATTACCATAAATATTAATAGTGGCGCAATAATAATAATTTATTTAATAATAATTCATTTGCGGTTTTTCATTCTTATGTAGATAACGTTAAAAAAAAGAATTTACTTGAAACCTGCATAGCTAAAGTTTAATTCAAATAAATAAGTTATCTTGTTGTATCTGCAAAATTTAATAATTAATATTTTTTTAATTATTATATTATTCCGATATATTTGTAAATTAACTATAAACAGATGTGGTTATGCTTCTCTCATGCTTTACTGACTGAAACAGACTATCAAATACAAATATAAACTCAGAATATAATTTAAACTATAACAGTTCAGTTTCTTAGGCAATGCCAATATGTATGTAACCTATTACAATGCATTCTAATTTTTTCCTGAAACTTGAAATCAATCATTTATCAATCATTTAACAAGTTTACTATTATAGCTGCTTTATAGTAAATATTGATCTAAGTTGAATTAAATCACACTCCCAAATTTTAATACATAAATTTTGTAATAACCATCGTCATCTCTGAAACTCTGATTAGTCTAATCGAAAAACCTACGTGTGTTCTCTAAATGAGTCAATCCAAAATTCATTAATGAAATTGTAAAATAAGTAATCAAATATTTTGTTAAATATTCTTATTTTTTCAGCCATAAGTCGAAATTATTTGCTCTCTACAATATTCTCAAATAATTGTTCAAATTAGACGTATGTTACTTTACAAAGTTTTGGGGTCACTATTGGCACTTCTCATTTAGCTACAGACTAGTCGAATATGAGGGAGCAATAAAGTCGAAACTGTGAAAAGGCAACACCTGAATATTTTAATCGCAAATACTTAAAGAAAGACCTTTAGACAAATCTTCAACTAAAAGACTCCACTAATGTGCCATTTGGACATCCGAAATACATATTTTTCAATAATAAAATTATTTAATAATCATAATGTAAAGATTTATAAGTTTTAGTCTCATATTCCAGCATTTGATGACAAAACCGAACTACCATAAAATGCAATCCAACCTATAAGTAAAGTATTGCTGATCATCAAAATACACAAAGCACTTAAAGTTAAAGAGTATTGACTTCCTCAGGAACTTCGAATTTTTTACTAGTAAGGAAAGTAATATTGTTAAATTAATATAATAAATTACTTTGGAACAATAAGTTTAAAACTGAAACTACATTGATAAATAATAAATAAATGTACTTTTCTAGTTTCTAAAATACTATTTCGTTTATTATATTTGAGCTAAACCTTTTTTTATTATTATTTTCCTGATTAACATTAACGGATTTGATAAGGGAGTCCTGGTCTACAAAATTACTAAAAGTTTCATTCAACAACCATTTTTCCCTGTTTGCACCAATATTTAGATATTTTGTCATATTGAGCCGCAATTAATCTTTCGCAAAACTCAACGCGTAGTATTCAGATTTTCTTTCAGAAGACATATCTTTTGCTTTTTTCTTGTTACCACTTCAGTTATTGCATTATATGTTTTCCATTAGTCAAAATCACCACTTTTTTCTATTTTTCTTGTAGGCTATCAAGTATTATCATTTACATAGCTCTCATTATACTTTCCCAATCCTTCTCTGTCGCACATTTTATGCTTGACAGTGACACTCAGTATAGTCAATATAACTTATCTCAGCTTATCTCAGTGATCGGAAAAGTTTTAAGATTAGTCGTCAGTTAGGTTAGAGTGACGGTCGTCAATGGTTTGTTGTGAGCCTATGGATGAATGTTGTCCATATATCAAATATTAAGGACCACATAAAAAGGAACACTTAACTCGCCCAATCGAATAAAAAAAGCATCGCTCACAATATTAGGCATATTACTTTTAAAAATCAATTTTTGTTTTTTTTATTTCGCTATTCATTTTTAACTTACCAAGTAAGGACATTTGTTTCTCTGCTGTTTTCATTTAAACGCTGTCTGAAGAAATCCCTCAAGTGCTCATTTAATATATGTTATTAATTAATTAATTAAAATTTAAAATCTTTTTACTCCCTATTAATTATTTAGTTTATAAGCTGACCATAAAACCATAAAATATAGTATATATTAATTTGTTGAGAAATAAAAAAAGACTTCATTTCTTTTTTGTACTTAATTTTTAATTTATTAATTTTTTTAAACTATAACTATCAACACTAAAGCTAAAGATGAATGACTTTGCTTAATTTAAGCAACTGGAATATGTGCTCCTTGTGGTTGGAAACCATTTTCGTCAGCAACATAGTTGACTTGGTAAGTAACACCATCGTCACCGACGTATGAGTAAGATCCATGTACAGAAATGGCTTCATCATCAGTACCGATATTTTTCAATTGTCCTTCTTCTTGGAAAGATTTGCCATCGCTAGTTTGAACTCTGTAATATTTAAGAATAGAAATATTTGTTAGTTGTTTACTGGGTACAGAGACTGACTGCGTCTGAACTTACGCGAAATTGTAGTTGTGTGGTTCGACATTGGAGTCATAACGTAAAGTCTCAGCATCGCGATTTGGTGCAGCCAAAGCGCAGGCGAAGAGAGCAGCAAGGACAATGACGAATTTCATTTTTTATAATTTATTAAAAACGTAAAGTGGAGCGAATAAATGTTGCTATGTTGATAGACGTTGAGTTTATGTTTGTAATTTCTCGCTTCCACCTTCATTATATACAGAAGTAAGCCGATTGTAAATATAAAGTAAAAAGCATAAAGATAATGATATCTGATTAGCTGCATAATTAATGCACATTAGTTTGAAATATTCAATTTATGCCAACGAGATCAATAAACTTCACGCCGGAGCAGTGAATAAAGCCAATCAAAAATAAAACATAAAATTTGCAATTTTTAATTTTGTCTTTAACCCCGAAAAATAGTTCGATTGTGCAATTTCATATGAAAATTAGCGTACAGCGTTTAGTGTTTAGTGTCTAGCGTCTAGCGTTTGTTAAACAAGTTCCCACAATAAAGAAACCTAAAATAAAAACAAGAAACTCTGCTAAATGTTGGATTACAACATTGCACCGAAAAATCTGCTATTAAGACAAATAATGCCAATGCAAATCGACTTTAATTTTGTCTATTATAAATAGGCGCGCACTCGCTGAGTTGTCATTCATTGGGTTTACAGCACTCGACCTTTAAGCACATTCGACACTGACAATATCAAAAACATAAAAAACATTTAAATTCAACATGAAGTTCATTATCGTTTTCGTTGCTCTCTTCGCCTTCGCTTTGGCTGCACCAAATCGCGATGCCGAAACTTTGCGTTATGACTCAAACGTTGAACCACACAACTACAATTTCGCGTAAGTTCAGAGGTAGTCAGTCTCTGAAGAAAGTAAATAACTAAAAAATATTTCTATTCTTAAATATTACAGAGTTCAAACTAGCGATGGCAAATCTTTCCAAGAAGAAGGACAATTGAAAAATATCGGTACTGATGATGAAGCCATTTCTGTACATGGATCTTACTCATACGTCGGTGACGATGGTGTTACTTACCAAGTCAACTATGTTGCTGACGAAAATGGTTTCCAACCACAAGGAGCACATATTCCAGTTGCTTAATTAAGTAACATGACTGAAAGTTTTTGTTAATTAGTTTTAATTAAATATAAATAAATTATAAATGTTTTATTGACAAAATTGAAACAAAAATTTTCTACAGTATAGTATTGTGAATTAAAGAAAGAAGAATATAGATTTTAGAGAAGGATACACTGAACTCGATATAAATCGAATATAATCTAATGAATAAGATGGGATAATTATAATAATCCTACATAAATTATAATACAGAAAAGAAGAGATTACAAATGATATAAACTTATCTACATTTATCTAAACTTAATGATGAACGATATATATTAGTAAACCCAGATAAATATATGTCATATTTATCTCTTAGAGATCTAAGTTTTTCAAATAACTTTGTGCGTATAATATTAAATCAAATCAAACAATTATTTTTCTAAAAACAAGATGAACAAAGGTGTGCATTTGTTATACTTTTAATCCAAATATAATTTTTAATATTTATCAAACTTTTTTCTAACATTTTCATAACAATAGAATAGAACAGTTGCTATATAATGTGTTCTTTTAATACTAACGCAGTTGATAATTAATCTTTAATTATTTAGATGTGAATGTAATATAAATATTCTGCAAATATAGCTTACAGAGTGCTACAATATAAGTCCACTGATCACTTCAATTAAGAAATGATCACATTTGGAGTAGCCAAAGAACCAAAGGAGATGCACTCTAAAAATTTCACTATTCGGTATTGTTTACGGACCGGTATTTTTTTAAAAATTACAAAAAATACAAGTGTCATCGTTAATAACACCGCATATCGAACCATATTAAACGCTTTCTTGCTTTCAAAATTGTGTAAATTTCCATTTGGTTTCAATATGGTAGTACCACAATCATCGTACACAATGGCAACCATCGCTCCATTTAGTGAAAACTTTGATTAAACGTAATCCTTAGACCCATACCCGTTATCTGGTCACAACGGGTATGTATGTATATATATCACATATATATACATATATATGTAATAAATGTTTTGTCGTATTTCTATTTATTTTAATTAATTATTTTAATTATATTAATCAAAAAGTAATTATAGTTCTTTAGATTATAACTCTACATATATAATATTAAAATGCGCATATTAAATAACTATTTTTGTGATAAAAAAATTTAAAAATGTGCGTATATGTTAGACTTTTATCTAAATATAATTTCTAATTTATTTATAATATATTCATAATAACAGAACAGAGCATTTGCCGGCTTGCAGAGCAACTTTTATTTTAATTAAAGAATCCAAAAGCCAGACGAGAAATGTTCAATATATGATGAAATTTATAAATATGTACTTCTGCTTGTTACCATATATGTATTGTACATATGATATGAATATATCTATCAGTACTTGATATACACATAACATAAAGCATAACATAAACACTGAACACCTAGTAATTAACAATAAAACAAAAAGTATCTGGCAAAAGTATCTGGCGGTATAAGTTTTCAATGTTGGTTTTTCATGAACATACGAATGTTTATAACTTCATTGAGGTTTCATTGGTTTCATTTTGAAGAAAATATCATTAATCATTAAATGATTTTTGCCAAAAATCAGTTTCACTTTCAATAATTCGTGTTGCTTTGCGGTCTCAAAGTTAGGTCAATAGAACGCTTGAAGTGTGCATCTTTTTTGTTGTATATACAAATTCGAGTTGGTAGATTGAAACAGAAACCAACACCAAATATTGGTTAGAACAAAAAGATTAACTATAGGCTCAAGAGCATTATAATATTTATTTAGTTTGTATTTTGTATGGAAGATTTCTGCGAATTTGCATGCGGCACCACACGGTAGAATAGATTAATGATGTGTTGTTTTTGTAAACTCTATCTTTATTAATTGCTTATATAATAATTTGTTATTAGTTTTTGTATGTTTTATTTAAATTTTATAAATTTATTTTTTTATACAGAAACATGGCTACAGTTTTGCCTCAATCTTTAAAAAATTACCGGTTGAATTAACTAATTGTTACTTCTTCTTCTACAACTTCATCAATGATTATGTCTGTTATATCCAACAAAGGCAAGACAAAAGTTATTAACTTAAATATATATATTTATTTAAAAGATATATTGATGTACGCACTTTTTTTTGGTAAATCCATCATTTTTGATAGTTTGCATCTTTTTGGATAAACTTTGTAGATATAAAAGCCGGAGTGTTTCTACAAGTCAGTATCATTCGTCTTACGGTTTTGCTGTACGCCAAACAAATAAGTTTTTAATCAAAAATTAATACAATAAAAATGAAATTCGTTATTGTTTTCGCTGCTCTTTTCGCTGTCGCCTTGGCTGCTCCTCGTCCAGAGGATGCTCAAGTCTTGCGCTCAGAATCCATCGTAGGACCTGAATCCTTCAGCTATGCGTAAGTAGATATTGTATAAGAAGACAAGCAGCAAAGTGGAATAATTTCGATTTTTGCTGATTTAATCGGTGATCAAATTTCGATATCAATTAATGTCGCTTATTTTTGATTACAGCTATGAAACCAGCGACGGTGTATCAGCCAACGCTGAAGGTCACCTAAACAATGTTGGCTCCGAAAACGAAGCCATCCAAGTACGCGGTTCATACAGCTTCGTTGCTGATGACGGCCAAACCTACACCGTAAACTACATTGCTGACGAAAATGGTTTCCAACCACAAGGTGCTCATTTGCCACAAGCTTAAATAGTTAATATTGTTTTCCCTGCTATGACTGTTGAGTATTAAATAAATATAGTAAAATTTATAAGAAAATTTTTTTTTTAATTTATGTGTATTTGTGGTATGTTAGTATAAACTGATGAGAGTTAGAAGTGTTGAAAAAGTGGATACTGATCTAGCATATTGTCCTCAAAAAATTTATAAGAATTTTGTTAAATGCATTATGTGCATTAAAGTGAGCTTCTTTACTGATTTCATTAAATTGATCTGTAAAAATTAAGGTAAATTACAAAAACCTAAGTCTTTGATTTGAACTGATGTATAAAATAATACTACAAAACAAATAGATTCTTTTAGATTAAACAAATAATAATTACTTTCAAATGCATATCAGTTTTAGCAGAAAGAATCGGAATATTTGAAGGTTTGTGTTTATATGATTGTCTATTCGATTGATTGAGTAGGCTTAGGTGGCCTACTTTAATAGATACTTATATATATTAATACGCATTTTTACAAACAGGCAACAATAGATCATATGTGTACATTTTAATTTTATTTAATTTTAAAAATAGAAAACACAATAAAATTGGTCTCGCCCGTGCAACTAGTGGAGTAACATTAGCATGACTTTGTCAGCATTACGTTCCTAGATTAGGTTCTATACCTAAGAAAGAACAAATCATGTAATAAATATTGCCTCTACGAACAGAATAGTAACATATTGAAATTTAACAATTAAAAATAAAAATATATTAATTAATTAATTCAATTATTTCCCAGCTGGTTTATGATTTCGTTCTAATATAAACACAGTAAGTGAATTTATTAATAATAATTTTCACAGCAAAGTAACAAAACTCCAAAAAATGTGCGAACATAAAAGTCAAGTACGGCTTTGAGTCAGTTAGGTAAGGAGCACTGACTCTGAGCTTCAAGTTTGGTAGGACCCAAGTTCGATTCCTGGTACTTGCAGTCTAAAAAAAATAATTATTTACGAATAATTAAATACAAGAATTATTTCGAAGACCACCGATGATGGGTATTTGGCAATATTCGAAACAGCTGTATGGTCAGCCAAAAATTCAATTAATTAAAATAATATAAAAAAAAAAAAATTTTTGTTGTTGTAGTTCACTACTGTTCGAAAAACCTCTTTATAAAATAGAAAACATAAATTTTGGAATAACAGTACAAAACGAAATTCAAATGATGACAAATGTCGGGCGGCTAGGCGCAAAGCACCATAAGTCTCCAAACCTCGAAAGAGTCTTAAATGTCAAAATAACTATTAAATAGGAACAGAAATTATATGAAAAATAATAATTATGAGGAACAAACTTTTAAAACTTAAAGAAAACAAATCTCACAGCTTAGCTATGTAACATATAAAATCTTTCCAATTTTTTTTTTATGCAATGGACTATAAAATTATTTGTAGATATATGTACTTGCCAGCTATAAACAATATTACAAAAAATTCGATTTCCCACATTGCAAGTATCGGCATACTCTGTTCGATACTATAAGCTTTAGAGCCAGTTTTACAACATACACTTAAGTTTATTATCCCTTAAGTATTCGGTTTTCGACGTAAAGTGTAATTTATTATTCAAATAACTGCTATTTTAGCGTCAGACTCGCACTGAAGTGTGCATTGTTAAATTAACTCTTACATTTCCCAATCATAAATTTCATTCAAGATTAACACTTTTTTGCAATAACTTTACATAGCTTTTACAACAAGATATTAAAATTATTCTCATCTTAAATGTAGAAGTTTGTTTGTAACTTACAACTATATCATATAAAAAGTTAATGAGAATTATAAATAAAGCGGCGTTCATTATTGCATGTTTTAAATTTAAAAAGTTTTGTTTTAGCCAATTTGCATATTTATCTTTTTGTATGTAAAACCTAAAACTATTTATGTTCGTGTATATAATAAAATGGTCGATACCAGAGAGAACCTTTCTGGCAGATACCATGTATTAAAGTCTACATGCCTTATGTTACATTTCTCTTACTACGTTGAAAGTATACTATCTCTCTCCCTTTTGTTTCAAATTACCGTATTGCAACCGGTAAAATTATAAATTACTTTTAGTGATTTTATCTAAAATTATAAAGAATAAAAAGAATTCAGATGAACTATAATATATAAATGGCTTCACAGTGCTTTACATCAAAAAACAAGCCAGACTTAGATAATATAGAGGTTTTACAACAAAAAAATAATCCAACAAAAAAGAATTTTCTTGGATATGCTCCATATTCTAGAAACTACTAATGACACCAGGATGAATTATAAAACTGATATACAACACTGTGGTCAGGAGTATAAAAACACCTTCAACAAATCCAGAAGAGGGTAAATATATCATTCCTCTATATATGTATTTTATTTTTATTCTCAAAGTATCGTATTATTATTTTATTATATTATTACATAATTTCTCAATATATGTAATTCTTATATAGTATCCTGAAGATGACTAGGGAATATAGTCGAAATATAGGTTAAAAATAAAAAAAATTTTTTTAATTGAAAGAAGAAACAAGTAAAAATTGTTTATTTCTTTTTATGAAGTATATATTTAACTATTGGCTGTTGAAAAAAAAATTATTATTAAAAATTATATAGTATATATTATATATTGATTTTCAATGTCTTTAAAAATATACTAAGTATAAATATTTTTCAACTCACACATAAGTCAATCAGTTTTTAATGATACTAGGCAAAAATACTTTTTAAATCTGTACTGAATTGAAACACCTTGCAGAAATGCATAATAAACTTTACTATGGATACATTCTCCGGATTTAAAAAAAAAAATCCTTTAAGAATTAATATTTTTACTATAACTTATAACAAACATATGAAAATAATTAAATCTGTTAATTGCCACTCGTTGAGAAATTGAATCAATATCAGTCATATTTGTAATTTACTGATGAATTAAATTTTAATCAAATGTGTAATATTTGTAATTAATATTTAGTTTCATCAATTAAATCAATTTTTTTGAAATTCAACTCAATATTTATTAAATTGTTTATATTTTATTTTTTAATTTTTGCTGAATAACTCTATTCTGAGTAACCGCAATTAAAACACCGTGAAGACGTTTATTTCGTTTGTTGCTATAATGATTCCCATAATGATTGGTATGCCTTTCAACCGATATCAAATTCAAAGTAATAATTTAAAAATTTAACTTTTACTTATAATATTTTTTATTCGTTTTTAAAAAACTTGCTTAAACCTAGTTAACACAACGTATTGAGTATTATGAAAGGAACATCCTTGTCCGTTTTTTTTCTTTCGAGGATATTTCACAATACACACTCTAAGCATGTGGCAAATGTGCTCCCTCAGGCTGGAAACCATTCTCATCGGCAAGATAGGTCACTGTGTAGGTAACACCATCATCACCAACATATGAGTAGGAGCCACGTACTACAATGGCTTCGTGATCGGTGCCAGCGTCCTTGAGTTGTCCCTCTTCTTGATGGGTTTTACCATCACTGGTCTCGACACTTAAATTAAAAAAAATATATAATTTTATTAATTTTCAGTAATTGCCTCAAACGACCTTGTCTCCTGACCTACTTTCGCATATATTCGCAAAAGTAGCCAAAAAGATTAACAATTAAATTCACAGTAAAAGAAAAAATAACTCACATGAACTTATATCCCTCAGGCTGTACATCCGAATCGTAACGTAATACTTGCGCTTCTTGTTGTGCTGGGGCAGCAAGAGCGATGGCGAACAAAGCAGCAAAAACAATAACGAATTTCATTTTTGTAGATATTTTGTTTTGTTATTTCTGAAGTTTTTATTGGTAGCAAGTGCTATAAGTCCAAGTGCGATTGTTGTTAATCGATGAAGTACTGAACAATTAATGCGTACTACAGCCACTCATTACTGGCATTTTATAGTCAGTCGACAGCATAGCGAATAGCGAATAGCGCATAGCGCATACTACAGATACAACAAATACCACGAGTAACAAGAGTACCAACCTAAAGTACTGCTCGTACTCAGCGCAATGGATGCCAACACAATATCTTTGCAGTACAACAACAACAACAATACACCAATAATTATATTTGTAATAATCATGAAAGACAAAACCGACAAAACCGACAACAACGACACCAACGACACCAAAACATAAATCCAAAGGAACGTTGAAATGCGTAAACTTAAACTTGTTTAAAGTTATATTTTACATCTTCTTTGCCGAAAAACTCAACAAAAAAAAAAAAAAAA
>NC_051846.1:12361775-12378789 GCF_002237135.1 Teleopsis dalmanni
GTACACCAATATAGGAGATGAACAGATATCAGTTTCTAAAAGGGTGTTACTAATTAATAAAAAATTTGTACTAGGCCCGAAGTATTATCTGCAAAATAATATTCGTCATTTTGATATATTGATAACCAGGAGAGTTTCTCTTATAACTTTTTTTTATGGTTTACATTATTAATTGTTTCAAGTTTTTAAATAGAAATATCCCACTTTAAATTTAGATATATTAAAAACTAAACTATATTGCTCGAGAAATCGAAATTGCTCAAAATCTACAATGCCCCTAAAACTTCCTGGAGTACTAATCCTTCTGATATTGATAAATGAAAAATGAATGGGTTTACCGCAAAGTGTAACTAAAATTTTTTAAAAACTTTAATTTATTTGGTGAAGTTTCCGAATCCATTTAAGTACTAGAACGTGTTAGGTTTAATATTAAGGAATATTTAATGAATTACGAAAATTTGTGCATAAATTATCCTATCTGAATAAGTCATTTATGAGATAAAGTCAATTTCTAATCACAGTTTTTTTTGCTGGACTTGTTTTTGATACCCTATGTCTTGGAAAATATTAAAAGAGGACTACATATTCTATACAATTTCTACTACTAACAGCGAGGATCCTTTTTCGTCCACCCTTACGGAAAGTGCCTAGTCTAGGTAATGTATTTGCGAAAAGAGATGAATCGATTTAGTTGCGTCTATTTGTTTCTTTGTATCTGGTAAAAACCTTCTATGAAGCTAAGGAGATCAATATGAATGAATAGGAAAAAAATTGATGGACCATATCTACTATATACAATAGTCGTAACTACATAAAATGAAAATTCTTCCATAAAGTTAATTTTCTTTTTAATTTGAATAATTTTGAATCAATTAAAAAATACATACGTGTATATAAAACACTTGCATTAATTGGTGAATATATGATTCCTAACAAAAGTATCTGAATAGACGGAATTCAAGCTTCAATAAAACGTTTTTCTGGGTGTCTAAATTAAATCCAATTTAGAGACCCATTGAAAAAACCCATATTTTGTTGCAGTAAACCCAACTAATTGGTATCATAATTGCGTCTTTTAATAGGATTTATTAGCAATATATTTTATATATACATAAAATGATATAAAGTATATAAAGTATATTGCAACTATATAAGTCGATTCTAAGTACGGCCGGAATCACTCGTCGAGTTCAACGACCAAGTGCCGTTCGCCAGACCCAAGCAGATCCCTTAGGGCAACGATAACGATAGCAACAAGTTGTAAATCCACGATATCCCATTTTTCTATAAGGATATTTCTACTATTTCCTATTCTATAGCGAACATATTAAAATAAAATTTAACCCAAATTCGAAAAGGTAAAATTTTAATTGCCATGATAGAGAGTTTTTCTATAAAATAAAGTATATCGTGTTCACTTATCCTACTTTTCACTCTTAACTTGAGATCCACTTAGTAACAACACCTGAGAAATATAAAGATATATGTATCAATATACTCATATATCTCTCATACGACTTGTGTCTTTTTTTCTATAGTTTTTTCCAATATTTAAAATATTGTGTCATTTAATTCAAAAAAAAAAAATATTATTATACAATCACATCTATTCCTTTATAAAATAAATAATAATTTGTAAAGTTTTTATTTCGTTGTAATAATTTAAATTTATTTAGATACTCGTACTTTTTAAAACTAAATATATTGGCAATAATTTAAATTGGCTTCTCTCCCATTTGTCAACTTTGCACTAAACTTATAGATTGGCTTTTTCTTTCAGTCTTTCGGTAGGTTGCTATCACTTTTTCCTCGACTATAGGGACGAGTACTACCCAGCATACGCTCCAGTAGACTTTGTTTTGATTTACGTTTCGATGCCATCACTTCTTTACACAGTTCAAAGAAAGCATCTGCCACTTGATCAACATGGTCAGCGGCGGAAACCTCACTAAATTTACATTCGAAATCCTTTGCAAGTATCTCGCCCTCGTCACGACTCACTTGCCTCAAGTGCACCATATCCACTTTATTGGCAACAAGTTGCACTGGCGTATCTGTTTGTAGGTCCGATTTGGCGCGCCGTATGTAGTTGAACGAATTGCGGTCTGTTATGGAATAAACAAGCAGCAACCCATCGGCCCACTGCACTATTTCCGCGGCATTGGGAAGTTCGTCGTCGGCCTGTCGTCCACACGATGATGCAATCATGAAATTAAAATGCAAACATAAAGGGAAAAAGGAGAAAAGAATAAATTAGTCGCACTTTGAGCAAAATGAAACGAAAATGTTAGTTATGCAAATATGCCATGACACAGTTTTGTACGCCGACATCATACTCCATTATTTCAGTACCTACGACCCTAGCCACTTCACTTAGTCCATTTACACATCAGAATCTTTGGCATTTGTGTCATGTTGTGGTGCTCTGGTGCACCTTCTGTGGCAATTTTCAGCGCTATTGTTTTAGTTCTTGCGATGGAGTGGTTCAGCTTTTAACTATGCTAATTCACTTACTTTGGGGCATGTGTCCAATATTTCAAAGAGTACTGGTTCTCCATCAATCATAGCTTCATGCTTGTATCGATTTTCTGAAAGCATAAAAAACAATGTTAAAAATATCGGTGAGGAGGAGCGTGAGGAGAAGAAATAGTGTTGACTGTGTGAACGCACGCACTTGGGGACACTTTTCATGGCTTGACCCGAGAGCATGAAAGTGAAATTAAGGACGAAATGGTAAATTCTCCTTCATATATTCATATATTTATGGGGCAGATAATATCAAATTAAAAATATTTTTAAATTGCATTCATGTAGCTTAATTGCAGTGCAAAGCAGCGATTAAAATATGTTATTGCCTCAATCATTTTTAATAATATCACATAAATAATATCCGTTGGTGGTATTTAGGCCACTAGGACATCAATAAATTTAATAACTGTAATTTCATTCAGTTAGTAATTATTTATTTGAAGGACATTTGCATTTTAATATTTTTATTGATATTTTTTTAAATTTTAAAAGCATGATTGAATATAGTAAATTGGTATATGCATTCAATGGAAAAATATTTAGACAATATTATGTTGTTTTATTAAGTGGGTTATCACTATTCTAAAAATGATGTCCTTTATTATACTTTAACAGATAAGCAATATACAAATACGACTCTTTAGACATTTCGGGAGGTCGTTTGAGTAGCCAAGTTTATTTTCATAAAAATTTTGGTTAGTTATTTATGGATCCTGTTCTTCTATTGTTATATGCCTTATTTAGTTGTCAAAAACGAATAATTTAAGACAAGCATATATATGTACTTGGACTCATCCATGCATATATCAATACACATTATATGTAACTGTAATGATATAGACTGCTCACGTTTCTCAAGAAGATTTCTATAAGCTCCTCTTTTTATGCTGTGGAAGGTATATGAAATTAATATTAGGTCCACCTTATTCGAACTGGGATGATTATATATTCCACTGGCACATTATTTATATATAAATGATATGTAATGTTATAGACTAAGCGCTTTTCTAAAAAATATTGCTCTTTTTTTGAAGATATTCGAAGATGACATTAGGTTCATTTCAAGCGGACTAGTATGTTTATATATTTGACCGATTTTGTGCTATTCTTTATGATTTGTTAGAACCCGAAGCAATTTATGTAATTTCCTATTGCGTATATGCCAAGCAGTGACATAGCTAAGATTGTACCTAGGTTTAGGAGAGGTTCATAGTTTTAGGCTAAAAGACTTACGTTTGTTGAAAATGCCACTGTTCGATTTTAATTTAGTATCTAAGTATTCTATCTGCATTGCCTACCCTAGGCAGAATTTATTATTGTGTAATGTTTATTGAAACAGGTGAGTAGACGATCTAGGTCTACTAGTAAATGTGACTTTTATGAACTGGGTTTTAGTAAGTTTGACTCGCTAGATTTTCAGATCTAAAGCTTTATTATCAAGAAGTGTTTGTGGTTTTGTTAATGTGCTGTTCAGATTACTATATATGTGTTCTTCAAGTTAACCCATTATCCATCTATTGAAGAATGAAAGATACGGCTATTTATCACTCTAAAAGTGATATTATCAAGACGCATCTATTGTTTCACAGATATTCTGTTCAGACTACTATACATGCCCACTTCAAATTTAGCTGTTATTTATTCATTGAAGAGTGGAAGATCTGCTGTATATAAGAGTTACAGCATTAGTTCTATTATGCTATCTTAAAGTATAATAGTTTCTATGTGATTGACTTGTGTAAACTCATTTCCATATATAGTTCATAAGTGCGTTAAGCAAAGATATTTGGATTTTTTGTTATAATATTTATTCAAATCAATTTAATTTGTATATTATACCACTTAATTTATTATATATATATTTGGAAACAATACTTTACATCAAATACAGTCAAAAAGTTTAACATTATAGGAAAAGGTTTCGTCCACTGAAGTAAGTATCTGGGTTTTATAAGTATGGATATGTTGTACTTCAGGTTATATAGTAATTATGCGATATATTGATCGATAGTTTAAAGAAAGGTTAATGCCCTATCGATAGGTGCTATATTTTATCGATGGTTTATTGACTTAATCGTGTAATTAGAATACCTCAATTAGAATACATATTATGTATTGATGTTAGTATCATGTTACATAAAACATAGTCTGGGTAATTGCGTGTATAGCCGATCTATTGGTATTATATGATATGTCTAGATTATTTAAGAATAATAACTTCTAATAACTCCATTTTGCTTTCATTGAAAATGATTGAAATGATGAAAAGTTCTAAAACGCCATTAATGATTCCATTGAACGAGATCAGATATGAAGAGTTGATCCAAGATTTATTGTTATATTTATAAATTATTTTAATTTCTCCAGGTTAGCTGAAAAGACTTTCTGCAGTAATAGACCGATAGATTTTAATGGTGACACTGCACAATTATTTCTTCTGGTATTAAAATTAGTACCAATAATAGACAAGGATGACTTTAATTTTATAATATATATTACTTTTCCTGTTCTTTCTGAAGTTTTTTCTATTCTTTTATTGGAAAATCTTCTGTTTAAGTCAATTAGGTGTGCAGGTGACATTAATGGAACACTGCTTGCTCTATCAAATAATTTGGGGGTGGGCAGTGGGTGCAATAATCGCTTGAACTTAGCATAGTTAATTGCTTTATTTAGTTCAAGGTAATGCCAATACGTACCTGTCTGATGATCGTATTCGCCGATATAGCGTTTTGTAATGAAACGCACAATTAAAGCTGCAAATAAAAAGAAAACATAGAGTAATTAATTAACTAAAACAACACGACATGTTTGTAAAATATTAGTTGAGCTCACATATCCTGGTTTCACAATGTAGACCAAGTAAACAAGTAAACAAGTATACATCATACTCTATGTCTTACACCCCCAAAATAAATAAAAATTATTTTGTGAAATAAAAAAATAAGTACGAAAAATTCAGGTCAACACTAAATGAGCGTGAAAATTGTTTAAAAAATCACAAAATTGTTTGCATTAACGGTTGACTTCTAGTCAAAAAAAAAAAAAAGAAATATATATATAATAAAATACGAGTAACACAGGCAGGAAACAAGGTATTTGAAAGGCGCATATGAGTACACCTTTTGTGGTAGGCGAGGTTAATAAACTCGGAAAGGAAGTCGAAAGCAATGAAAGTGGAGCAAAGTGCACCTTAAAATAGCGTGTTTGAACGAAAAATAGATACTCATATGAAAGGAAACTTGCTTGGGAAATACTTACTGCATGAAAACTGCTGGACTATGAAATTTGGGGTTGCAAGTCGTCAAGCATTGAGGAAACTTTGACTTCAAATGGAACTACAGAAACGGAAAATCATTTCATGTCTTCAGCACATATGCAGTATGTGTATAAAGCAGGAGGCAGAGACAGAGACAGAGAGCCACGGGCATAGAAAAAACTTTATGCAAATGAGGTACATGGAAACACACACTTCCAGCAGTGACAGCGGCTCAGGCTCGTCCACCTGATTTGTTTTGGTTACACAAATATTAAATGGAATATGAAATTTCCCAGTGCTCATGTTTGTACTAATTTGGGTAAATAAGACTTCAACTACAATTTTTATAGTTTGCATAAATTACGAGTTCGGCTAATTGAAAAGAGAGCAACGTGACATGAAAGAAATGCAGGGAAAAAGCAACGGCTGTATGCATTAATTTTGATTAGAAAAATATTTGATATTCCATATACGAGGACTTTGTAAAGTTTACGCCAATTTGCATACTTTGAAAACAATTTCATTTTGGAATTTATGCAAAATCATTTTTATCAGATGCGAATATTCCAGGGAAAGCCGTAACATTTTTTTAATATTTAAGGTTTTTTTAAATGCGGAAACCAGGCATATCAAAATTGATTCAAACCTGAAAGTATATTCAACTTAGAATTCAAAATTAGTCTCCATATTAGGAAAATACGCTACGAAAGACCCAATTAACATACTATTTAAGAAAAAAAGCAGCTTAATGCTTGGGTTACAAATAATATTAGAACATATATAAAATCATCGGTATCATCTATATTTTTTTGTGCGGCGAGAAGGAAAGGAATACCTATGCACTGACCACGATTTGTCGTCTCCATATCCGCAACCCCTTTAACTCATTCCTAGTCACCTTGTTTTACCTTGAGACTACGTTAGTATTACTTCGAGGTAGGGTCCCTATTAGTCAGTTAAGACTTCTATCGGTATGACCTGAACCATTGGTATAGTTAGTCACAGTAGAAACTAAAATGAAACCAGTCTTGTTTTTAATAGAAACCTGTGAAATATTTTGAGAACATAGTGGCTCCAGTCTATAAGAATCAAATAGCTAACATATATTGAGTACTATATAAACCATACAGTGACAATGACGTAGTATTGACTACTGCTGTTAAATTTGGTTTTACGAAGTATTCCAGAGAATTCGATTAATCTCATATACAAAATTTGGTTAGGTTTATAATAAAAAATTTATAAGTTTTATAAAATCGTGACAACCCCTAATATATATAGGCTCATTCATATTATTTGGTTAATTGACTTTAAGCAGTTGCGTTGTCCTGTTTATATCATGGGAATGAAAACAGGTGCTATTCAGAAAAGTTGTTTGAAGTGATCTTTGAAAAAAGAAGATATAGTGAAAGACCGTGTCAATGGTGGAGTGATTAAGTTAGAGGAGCACTGATTGCAGTTTTATATAAGACTGTAACAGGTATTTGCAGTAGTTGCGTCTGGGAAGTATTGTGACAGGTAGAAACCTGGAAACGGACTGTTATGTCCAATAAAGAAAAGAAAAATTACTAATTGGATGTGCACTCATTTCAGTGTGACTTCGAACCAACTAGTTGCTATTAGTTGCGATATTTTCAAAGAATAACTTTAATATTGAATATTTCATACGATAATTTAAATGGAATATTTCAGGGTGCAGTATCAGTATCAGTATTTTTCGAGTATTTCAACTAAGATTTACTTTCGACTGTATGGAAATCTCAAAATAATTAAGGTTCGGGGAGGCATGTCGACAGACGACAGTTGTTCTTTGAGAATTCAACGTTATTAAAAATCTGCTTGTAGGGTGATTTGCATTTCTCGCGATAGATACATGAGAGGGTGTAGATATTGTATTTATTTAGTAATTTTCCATTCAAATTTTTTATGTTAATTTTATTTGTTAATAACATTACGCGTTAATAAATTGAAATGCATTAAAACTTTGTTTTGTTCAAATTTTATTCACTCAAATTCCAAATTCCAAATTTCGTTCGCAAGTGTAAATGGTTTTACAGTATCTTTTTTATTTGCTTTGGTTGAGATAGTTGAGGTAGTTTCACCAATCCGAAATCACCCGAAATCACCCGAAATATGAAATTTTGAAATTTAATTTACTTGATAACTTTTTCCAAACTTTTTTCCATCGTAGCTTCGGTGCTTAATGGTTTCGGTTTGGGGTGTTTGTGGGCGGCTTAATGGCTTTCGCCCGTTTAATGCATTCAGAGTTGGACAAAAACATAAATAATGATTTAATCGCTTGGTTGGCTGGCGTTCTATGAGGAACTGCGTATGCGGAATGGCTTTGTGTGGAATGGTCGAGATTTATGGAGAGGTACAACTGAGGTTGCATTGCGGTCTAGTTTATTTTCCTAATGTGAATGTAGTATTTGCATGAAAAATCTTTATGTATTTTTTCTGGCTGGCAGATACACTGAGACCATTAAATGCTATTTAATAAAAATCATAAACATTTCGATGCTGCTATTTCTCTGCAGTTTTATTAAATCATTATTAAATAAAATTTGTTTACAGACGCAAAGAAAATTGTTAGCTAAAATAGATATTATCGAAAAATTCTTTTCACTTTGTTGGTTTAAAAATACTCGTACACAGTAAAAAATTTCAATACGTAAACAAAGCACTTTTCTTTTTTTTTTTATAAAAACTGAATGTATCTATTTATACTCTATACTTTGCGTATTCGTTGCTATTTTTAAAAAGAATTCAATATTATAAACAATTTAGAAATTGTGTAAAATTAATGAAAAACATTTTCGATTTCCGCACTAATTAGAGACCAGACATGAATGAAAAGTGCGCGGACACGGAAAAGCAGCTGCTAATAATTATCTGCTCTTCCAATTTGTTTTTAGTCAAATATGTCAGTCGGGCACATCCTCAGAATAAATATTCTTCATACACACAGATAAGAGGTGCTTGAAGATTCCGGTAGATTAAAAAAAGTATAAAAAAGTAATGTTGTTATTGCAAAAAAAGGTAATTAAATTAGAAAACTATAATATATATAAATCTATTTAAGAACCATATTTGTTTTTTGTATTTCTTATTGATCGGAAAACAGACTAAAACTAGAGCACTTAGTCAGTAGATCATTCCACTTACACATGAGAGCATAAAATATCGGGAAGAATTGTTATATTTTAATTTTGGCGCAATTCTATAACAATCTAATAATTGATCTATGGCCAAATTATTAACTTCTCTAAAGAAGTTAAATACTTAGATTTAACTCGACATAATTTTACACAGCAAATTTAATCGGAGTTCCAACCTTCATCCCGTATTCAAAGCAATTACAACAGCCCTCTGATTATGCAAACTAGACGATAGAAGTAATGGGGTTTCCGAATATTATGGTTGAGCGAATTATAGTCGTTGATGATTCTATCGACAAAAACGTATGAATCGCTAGTATGGTGGATAAAACTACCACTGATAACAAACTAGAAAAAATACAGAGTCTACTCTACTGCATGTTTCAAAACAATTTCCAAGACGCTACGAAACATCTTATTAGGTATACTGCCGTTGACTCTTAAAGTACAGATGGTTGTATCCATTCGCATATACGAGTGTAGTCTTTATTACAGCGGTTTACTGGACAATATAGGATTGTATACTTATCCATGTTTGCCAAATTAAAACAATGTTTAGATTTCGAGATACTAGTAGAGCACATGATCCCAAAACAAGTAACTACCCTGAAATACATTGACATTATACCGTACAGAATGAGGAAGAATAAAAGTTAACAAAATTAAGACTACTATCAACGATAATATCTAGATCGCAGATGGCTACAGAACTAAGCAGGGATTGGACTCTGAAATCTACAATCTCAAAACCACGAATATTTCTGCAACACAGGGTACTAGCAGAACAAATACTTAAAAGTTCTCTGATCCATTAAGAATTGTAGTGCAATATACATTTCATAAGTTCGGGATGCATTGGATATAGAATCACTAATTGTCCAAGGATTATAAGGAAGACAAATAAGCAGTAAGACTTTCTTTAAGATCGAATATATTTGTTTTTAGAACAAGCATTACTTTTTAAAGGTTTTAAGACTTTATATGGAAACATTTTTTTTGATTTTACTTTTTTCTTATATCGAAAATTTAAAAATTTCTTTTATAGTTCATAGTGATTTTTTCCCTCGAGCTGAGAGCATATATTCCCTAAAACAGGAATTAATTGTTAATTGTTTAATGTAAGATTTTTGTATATTGCTTGACTTTATATATTGTTTTAGCTATTTGTTCATTTTTATTTTACTTTCATTTTAATTATTTTCTGTAGATCTTTCCAAGGACCGTACTTTTGTTAATTCCAGCACAGAAAAACGAAGAGTGTATTTTAATGTGCATTTTAATCTTAGCTAGATTCTTAAGTTGAGAGAAAATCAGAGCGTTCAAGGACTTACAAAAAAGCTCCTCAATGAAATTTATGGACTTAATTTTTGGACATTTCGCTTACACATATTGAGGGAGGCCAAGGTTCATACTGAACTGTACCGCCAAATAAGATGAAGAAGAATTTGTGGACATTTCGTTTACACATATATCAAACATTAGCATTATTAGACCCCAATGTCGTGATATATATGATATATATTTTTCCATTGTTATTATATTATTTAAGATTTAAGAAATCGGTATTTTTGTCTTACCACTTTTCCCCACACTCGGTGCTCCGACAACGGCAATTTTTAATTCGGTCAAAGTGGACTTCTTGCGTCGTATGCCCCGCGTCGTCATATTATGAATTACACAAGAATATGATTAAATTTAAATGAATTAATAAATTACGAATATTTTGAATTCCTTCCACACACTCAGACAGGTTGAAATTAATAAGTTTCCACTTGATTTCAAAAATTCTGAATATATATTTTCTATTTAATTTTGAAAAATATTTAAATATTTTTCTTTAGTTTAAATTAAAGTTTTTTCTTAATTATTTCTTCTTAAAAAATTATTTTAATATTTTTGTTTAGATTTTTTTCATTTTATTTTTCCATATTTTTGCAGTTTTTAGGAGAGAAAATATATTTTGTTTTTTTTTTTTTAATTATTTGTAGTAGTATTTTGTGTGTTGTTATTTTCAATGTCAAAAAATTAACGAAATAAGTTTGAAATTACAATTGTACAATTGAATCTGAGCGATCAAGTATCTAATGTGTCTGCAGTTGTATCTACAAAGTGCGAGCATTGCCGCATATCAACTTAAAATACTTTTTTGTTTATAAAAACAAAGAAACACTTTCATCTTCATTTGCACACAAATGCCAATAAACTGAATTTTTAATTGATTTTCCGTTGGTTTGAGTTTGAATATGCAGACAAATTTATTATAAACTTTTTGTTTATATGTACTTCAATACATGCGAGTATAGGAATAGTCGCAGAATATTTGTTTAGATTTTTACGGATTAACAAAAAATGTATTTAAATTGTTTTCTTCAATTTGTGTACCGAGTTTTCTGCGCCACGAAATCTTCCATGAACGATTCGAACGGTGTACTGCTTCGCACTGAAAGCGCTCTCGAAATCTGAAGATCCACAGATCGCTACCAGTGAAAACATCTCATTAGGATTTCTGTTTCTTCTGCTTTTTCGAAACAGTCTGAAAATATTTCGAAAATATATCTTAAAAATAGCATAAACGAGTCTTTTATATTGGTTTTGAAGAATTTTCGTTTAACACTTTAGTGATTCTCGGCCACTTTGCACTATTAGGTAACAAACCATAAACAATTTGAAATAACAACTAATAGATTTATAGATGTATAGAGTACATCATTAAATTATTGGATTAAAAAATACGAAACTAACAGGAGTAAATATAAGTTTCACAAAGCAATATGCTACCCATATGCCCCGCCAGTCGTTAGTCGATTGCAACTAGTCGCTGCCTATTAATATTATTGTTATTATTATTACTATTATTATTATTATTATTAATATTATTATTACGCACGATACTCAGATACCAAATTCCATGCGCGGGATTAGGATGCGATCCCGACGCTGTGTGGTTATCCGAATTCCCTGTATTTTCTCTATTATTACCTCCAATATCTTACTAGGTCTTTATTCCTGTTAGCGCACGTAGGGTGCATTTTTAACCTTCTGCCGGGGTTTGGTTTAAAGTTTTTCTTCTCAAAGGGATTTCTTTATTTATTAAACCTTATTTATTAAAACTACTTCCTGGGACGCGTAGATGTTAATTTGTCATCCACAATCCGAAACTAGGGTCCGCGGGTTCGTTAGGCCTGTCATTACTGCACCATATTAGTCCAAGTAATGCAAATGCTGGCTTAATATTATTATTAATATTATTTTTGTGAATATTATTATTATTAATATTATTTTAGTTGAAAAAAAATGTGCTCAGTATTCGGCAGAAGGCATTTATCCTCTTTGGAGTCTTACTTTGTTAATTCTGCATCCAATAACACTAGCGTAAGACATTGTCTCCTCTATTAGAGCGAAAAAGTGGTTTCCCGGTAAGTTTTTTAGAATGTTCAGTGTATTCACATACATTTTAGTATCACAATCCGGTAAGATAGTTTGGATACAATCTTAAGCAGATTGTATCTGATACACACGAATTGATGTGATATCTTTAGATGAATGGCAGTCATTACTGGATTTTGACATAAAGCTACTAGTGCTAGAAAATAGAAATCTCTTATAATATTAACTTTTTTTATGCATGCCCAAGTTGAATCACAAGTGAATCTATCAACTAGATTGTAGGATCAAGTAGATCAATTCGAGAAGCTAACAAAGGGATTATAAGTTCTTTATATATCATACAAGCTGGATTTAAAGAGCTGTCTACACAAACAAGTATTCTAATGACTAAATGGTTCCTAACTATGTAAAATGGAACGATATTCCTGTGAACGCGATAAGTAGGAGTAGCATCTTAAGCAGAGATTTAATAAATATGAATATAAGTACAGTCTTCAGATGTGTGGTTGTCATTATTCGGTTTTGATAAGTCTACAAATTTCTTCCTCTTTGGAAGCAGATATCAACCTCTGTAATAATCCTGGGAAACTAGCGAAGCAATTAAAATAGTATGTTTAACTGTATTTAATCAAACAAGCAATCATACAACTAGATGATTCCTAAAGATACCAAATGGAAAGAAATCTGTACGAAGATTTGTAGTAGGCATTAACTCGACGTATTTTTGAATGAAGATCATTATAATTTCAAAAAGTGAATGAAGTCTCATATCTGGGATATGGTGTAATTTTCTGAATCATGAAGTCCTTAAGTATCCAAGCAATTTAACTGTTTTTATTATAATGCTGAATATATACGTATATATGAATATGCCTTTGTTTTATGAACGATCAAATTGGGGTCACATACGATTGACTCATATTAATAGAAGTATTAAATCTTTATAACATAATACATAATACCGCGATGGAATTTAATGTATTTTATAATATTTAATAAATAATGTAATTATTATAGATTCTTAGGATTGGACCATAAAGGTTTAAATATCGAAAGAGTTTCCTGCTTTTCGAAATGCTCTTATTTTCTCTCATTTCTCTGAAGAAAATTTTTGTTTACTGAAAATTAAAATGAGATGAAACATAAATTTTAGTACAAATGAAAATGGAAAAGCGTCTTGGCAGATGAGCATTTTCTTGAAAAGTGCAGTGAACGTTTCGAAACATGAAAATTCTTTGGAATGAAAATTAATACGATTTCCTGATTTGTAAAATAATTAAAAACAAATTAATAAACTGCAAATAACAGAAGAATTGAATTTAACTGGAAATGTAATTTGTAGATTCTTTAGTGAAATGAGATCTTCTCCGTGTGAGCCTTATAAGCAGTTCTAGTACTAGTATGATCGTCGAATGGTAATTTGATTGTTTTGATTTTTGTAAAATATTAAGAAAATTTTTAATTATGATTTAAAAAAATAATTATAAAAATATGTATAGTATTCTACAATACATATTGTAAAATAAAAATATTGGAATCAAAAAATTTTTCGAGAAGTTGTTCGTAGAGATTATAAACATTCTTAGAATATTGATTAACAGCTTTATTCTACATGCATTATGCTACTCGTAGAGTCCATAAATTGGTCGATATACTGACAAACCAGTGTTGATATAGAAAAATATATAAAGTACGAATTAAGAGTTACGGATTATTTGAAGAATGACAACGTCTTCTATTCACATAATGGACTCAGATTTAATCTGGATATGTAAACTTCGTTAGGTGGAGTAAATGATATTATCATTATTAATAATAAATGTTGATTAGAATCAGTGATATTATATATCTGCCTATACCTTTTCTTGAAGTCAGGTATTTTCAAATTTATTATGGCATATTTTTCTACAAATTATGACATATAAACATAATTTTAATGGAACTGACTACACCACAAGGTATAGACAGATATATAATATTATTGATTCTGATCAACAGTTGTTATTAACTTATCACATTTGCAAAACTATGAAGTATAAGAAAATTAAGCTGCTGTATTCATTCTTAAACTGCAGACTCTTCTCTTCTTCTTCTTCTTCTCTCTTCATTGGTGTTACAAATAAAGGCTTGACATTTCTCACAACACACCGCCCATTCTTATAGTTTCTTGGAACTGTTTCTCAGTTCTTGGCTCTATGTCGTTTAAAATCAGTTCCCTTTCCAAAACCCATTGGAATTGAAGACTCTCCCTTGAACTTTTTCTACCTAAATTTTCAAATCAGATTTCTGATGTGTCTGATTATCTAATCTTATTCTCTGAGACCATATTTGACATCCCAAGTCCACAACTTGTAATCAAATCAAAAGAGCAACATTTATAATAATTTGATGTCGTTCTGTATCAACTGTTAAGGGGGCAGCAAGCATCGTGACGAACCTTTGTTTCGCTCTGTTTTATGGTCTTAGTTTTTTCGGATCCATAGATCAGTATCTAATATGTACTTTTGTTTTATCCTTATATACTTAGTTTGGTACTCAATTATCCAGGTTAAACTTTTTATATCAAATAGTTAAAATTATTCTTTCGATGTTTACTACTCAATCGTATCCAGTGTCAAATCTTCATATCCAGCAGTCATTATCTGAATACATTATTTTTGCTGTCACTTCATTGGTGTTGAAAAAGTTTCTTAACTATATATTAGGGATATTTAATAGAAAATAAACTTTCTCATTGGTTAGTACTTCATTTCATCTGACATTTACTTCCCAAATGTTAATTGAAATATTTTTTTAAAATGCAATTTTAATTTGATTATATATTCTTGCAGATTATTAGTTATATATTATTCATAGCATACGTATGTATCTTATTTAGGTATACCATTGAGAAAATATTGATCTACCAAATTTTATTTAAAATCAAAACTAGAGAAGTATACTTGCCTATTGAATAAATTCTTTTGTTATTAATGTTTTTAAATTATTTTATACATAATTAAAAAACGAAATAATACAATAATAAATGTATGTATAATTTTTAACTAAAACCATTCGCAACTCTTCAATTGAATTGAAATTGTAATCTTTTTAATTTATGTTAATCAAAAATTTGTTTTGAAACAGTTTCCATTTCGAAATAAGAAACAATCTTCGTGGATATCAAAGAGGAACCCATGCTGGGCCGTGGTGTCTTAATCATGTGTGAAAAGCCAACTGCTGGGAACCATTTACAAAATTGGCTGCTCGCCTAATTGGTTAAGTAGAAACGAAGACTGGTCACTCAGGGCAAAGTGCTGTAAAATAGTGTAAATAGTTTAAATATAATAGACTCGATGTGTTTACTTTGTAATCCATTTATCTATTGAAGCAGAAATGTAAACTATTTGAGAGAGGAGAAAAAGAAAAAGTCTATGACTTGTGATACATAAATATTAACTTTTACCAAAAAATTAAAAATATTAAATCATTTCATCAAAAAGTTATAGTTAATAACCTTTTGGTGTAAAATACTAGATGAAACCAGATATTTTAGGATTTGAATAGCTTATAGCTTTAAATAGCTATAATACAAACAGATTATAGTAACCATGGCAGAATAGTCTAAAATTTCTTTAGATTTTTGGGTACTTGTTTATATAAGATTTTCATTTATGACTATTCATATGAAGGTTTTATAAGAATTTATACAACGGAATAATTTTCAAAAAGAAGTGGAAGTGATATATGTTTTAGAAAAATGTTAGGAGTGTGAGTGTCATTACTAAAGTATATTTTATTAAATCTTGTTTTATATATAATTATATATTTTTATAAACAATAGTAAACCCAAAACTACTCTACACATATCTATATCTATATATATAGATATATCTATTCATAATTAACAGAATCATATCATCATGACGTGATTGAATGCTAAAAGAAAGCATTTTAACTAAAATTTTCTTAAGGAAATTTCTGGCTACTTCTAACCCTTAATTTATCAGAGGCTAAATATAGAGCTATAAAGAAGTTGTTATGGGATTATAAGACTGTGATCCATTGAAAATCAAAAAAGACAAATGAAAATGATTGCATTAAAGTAATACAGTTAAATTGATAAGGTTCATAATATTTGCCTAAAACTATGCAATCAATTATGCCTTCAGTTTTCTAAAACCGATAGTGTAAATGCCATTGCTCTCTCTTTCCAAAGAAAAGGATGACTCGGAACAAATTCACGGAACTTAGTTAAAAAGTTTTGAGGCATCAACAGTATAGCCAGAACCTTGAGCTATCTAATGACCGTTTTTTTGGTTTCCACAGAAGTCTTCTAATTTTAAAAATTAACCGAAAATAAACAATATATGTTAAACTTGATTAAAATTTATTTTCAATGTACCAAAAATGTGTCAAAAAAGAATCAAAAATGTGCCAAAAAACCTCCAACTATCCCGCTATGTGCTACCTTACTTAAGCTTAATTGATATTATTATTAACACTGTTCTGGTATTAAGTTCCCGCCATACCAATATTGCTAATTAGTTTGAGTAGACTATGCAGCCAGGAGAAGTCTAAGTTTGAGACAATCTTCCTTTCCTTAAACTACACAAATAGAAAGCCAAAATAAATATCATATTATGATTGTTGTATATTTTCTTACATTATTTTTTTGACAAAAATATCAATTGTAACCCTCAAT
>NC_051846.1:12378889-12494142 GCF_002237135.1 Teleopsis dalmanni
TTTAAGCAATGACTTTTAAAAAAACTATTTTGAAGCTTATTTCTAAATGTCATTAAAAATAATCTCTCTTATCGAATATAAAATGATCCGAAATACATTAGTGAGTTTAAACCCCACAGTGTCCAATGAATACGCTACTGAATAAACTAATATAAGCAAATAAATAATTCCAAATTTAAATTAAGGCCTTGGAAAAATCCAAGGAATTCATCTAGTATTACTATATTTTTCATAATTACAATATTCCTTTAAGCTTTATCATTCCTCAGACTTTAAACACTTAAGTGTTGAAAATAACTCACGCCGCATGTAACTTAAAGGTGTAATTTTAGATTTGACTGTGAGTAAAAAATATATAATATATATTTGAAAAGGTCTTAAAACATTGCCAATCAAAATTTTTAAAATTTTTAGATATATAAATAATCTACAAAAATAAGGCGTTGTTGAAATATTTGCTCTGGGCCCTAACAAAGTGTTTTTTTTTTTTTTCAAATAGAGCCGTTGGTTACCTCATTTAGTGGCTTAGGTGAGTTGACTAAGTCATTTTCATTGTTGTAACTGACCTTAGGGTAACATTGCGATATTACGATCTATAAAAATGTTTGAAACAATAAAACTTAATTATGCAATGCTTTATTTTGACTCTCTTAATTGTTGTAATTGCAGTTAAATTTGCTCAAATGAAAACTCAAATGACGCGCCCATTAAAAGGTGAAAACGCTTTGATTAAATTTTGATTAAATATGTACTCCTCCATTGGCATACCAACTATGAGTACAGCAGCAGCAACAAAAATACCAAAATCAGCAACAAAAAATTACATAACAAAACTTAACTTTAAGATAAAAAACAGGAGCGGATTTTTTAAAGAACCTCAAGCTGAAACTATGTTCCTAAGCCTCAAAGTACTTCAACTACGCCTCTGTACTTTGACTACTCATAATGGCGACATGGATTCACTTTTGTTCATAATGTAAAATTTTATTCAATACAAAAAATTGTAAAAAAAAAAACAATCTTTAAAGCAAATTTGCTTAAGTACAGCGAAATGCATTCAATTTTTTTAAAGTATCTCAAGTCTGCATTTCTCAGTTTGCGATACTTAAGCGTACAGACACCTTCGCGACGATATATGTGGAAAACGTCCATAAATGAGACAACTTCAGAAGTGTCATAAATGCCTTTTATGCGCTTAACACCAGCGAAGATACATGCGGATGTGTGGCAAGTGAATGATGCAACAATGCAACAATGCAGATGCAACAACATCGCAACTAACAGCGCCCATAAAAATAGTTGACAGCTTTTTTGGTGAGTGCACAGGGGAGGAGGAAGGAAAACGAACGCACCCGCATGACCTAATCCGAGTGTTCGGTTGAGTTTCTTATTTATTTACAAAATCCAACAAATAAAATAGCAATTTAACAGGAACAGATACTATATTTACGTGCTCCACTTTAGATACGAATACGTACGTGAACGTTTTCCGCGCTCATTGTGTGTGCAGGTAAACAAGGATACGTTTCACATTAAAGTCCTTTCAGTCCTTTCAGTCATGGCATCGACATCGAATGTGCTTTAATTGAAACGCAATTCATTTTATTCAAGCTATGAGCTCCCCTTTATCCTTGCCCCCTTGCCTTCGCTTAGCTTTGACTGCTTTTGCGCGTTTTTATTTTTAATTTTTTATCGCTTTTTTCTGTATTTATTCAGGATAATTTGAATAGTTTTCCTTTTTTCTGTTAGTTTTTTTTTTAACTCATTTTTACTCACTTTGTAGGTTTGAAACGTACTCGTACATACACCCATCGAAGGATACATGCTGACGCCAATCCTTATTCAAGGATGCACTGACAGAAATTTTATTCGATTGAAGTTTATTTCTACTTATCAAGGATTAAGTTTCTTATGATTGATTGAGAGATTTAGTCCAAATGTAGTCAAAATGTGAGGATTAATGTAAGAGCTTTATTTGGGTTTGTTTAGTTTAAATGAGGTTTCGATAACAAAAATATTAAAATATTAAATATATATATATACAAAACTAGTATATATAAAACTATATTCCGTTGTGCACTGTGCTCTATCACATTCCAATTAACACAGGGGAATAAGACTGTTTTTAAGAAGATTTTATCATCTTTGTTCGAAAAACTAAACAAAACGCTAAAAATCGATTGCTATCCCATTTATATCGATAAATAATAAATTTTAGAATATTTATCGAATATCGAATTTATCGAATATAAGCCTATACAGGTATATTTAAAATACAGACAAGAAAATTCGAAGACTTTCGCTTTTTCATTCTAGACCTCACGGTTTAGATCATTTCTCAATAGTTTTCTGGTGACGAAGAATAGGTTTAGGATCTTTTCCAGAATATGCTTTAATACATTGAACATAAAATGAATATATTGTATAAAATAATTACAAAAAATCGTGCTTCAAATTAATAAGAATGTAAAATTGATAATAATGTTGTGCTTATAAATTTAAGTTGATCATTTCATTCCCATGAATATATGTAAGGACCTTATTTCAAGAGGCACACTGAAGGCAATGGCCTCTCTTAAGTGTGTGACAAAGACAATAATATAATTAATGTTATATCATTAATGTTATTACATATAGTGTTATAAAAGCAGAAACCTCGAGATAGTACTCCCTTAAATATCAGAGCAAAAATACTTGCGCTAATGTATTTAACAGCCACCATTGAAGGACGGTTTAGTGTGGGAGTAAAGAAGCTAAGATTACGATCTCTTAATTTTAATAGAACCTTTCTAGAGGGTTCTTTAAAAAGTATTTGTAAGTATTTGTATATATTGTAAAATTATCCGAAATATTTTAAGAGGGTTTGAATCGCAAACTTTCTAATTGCATATACTTTTGGATTAGTTATTACTTGACTTTTTTTGTAATTATCATGCTTGTTCTCTATATATAGGCATATTCGCGAGTCTAAATTGTGTTTGGAGCCTGTATCTAAGACAGAACCACCAAACAGGTTTTAAAGAATAATTGGTTGACTAAATGATGTCGTTACCATATTAAATATATTTTGAAAAGTCTATGTTTATATGTATTGTTAATTTTTTTTTAATAATTTCTAAATTATTTTTAAAAATTAATAAAAATTATATTTGTCATTTACTATTGTGTGACACAATACTGCATGAATGGTTGGTTAGTATAGTGCTTCAAAGTCTTCAAGCATTATGATGTTCAAGTATAATCCGATGCGAATATTTGAATCGAACATTTCAAATGATTAAAAATGTACGAGTTCTTCAAATATGTTATAGTTAATCACAACACCAAATTTGATTTATATTTAATTTTTGTTTGATTTGTTTTTATTACAAATATGTACATCAACAGATACTCAAATACAACATGAAGTTTGAACATTTGCGAACTAAATACTCGAGCATAATCATACTCGAAAAACTCGAAGATTTTCGATTGTTTTGGATCAGCGATCCAAGCAAGCAGTTATACTCTAAACTACTCGAACAGTGTAATGCTCGAACAGCTTATTGCTCGAATTGCTGGAACAAAGTAATGTTCGAATAGCTTAATGTTCGAATTGCTCAAACAGTGTAATGTTCGAGCAGCTTAATGCTTGAATTGCTCGAATATCGTAATGCTCCAACTACTCGAACAGTGTAATGATCGAACATCGTAATACTCGAACAGTTTATTACTCGAATTGCTCGAACAGTGTAATGCTCGAATAGCTTAATGTTCGAATTGCTCGAACATCGTAATGCTCGAACAGCTTTTTGCTCGAATTGCTCGAACAACGTAATGTTTTGTCACGTTTTGAAGCAATAGAATAATATTTGAAGTGCTAGTATTGAATCTTGTCTAAGTCAAACTAAATTTTCTTCTTCCATTTCCTTCTAAATGTGAAAGATATAATTTTCATATTATATATAGCGTATAAATGTTTTGTTTTTTATATTATTTATATATTACTTTATGTTAATTCCTCTTAATTTAATTTAATTGAATTTTATGTTTTATAATAAAATTATTTTATATGAAATTGTGATAGTTACTCATTTTTTATTTTTAATTAAATGAATTTTTATTATAAATAGCATGTGAAGTTAAAAAATTAAATTTTGAAGACAATTTCAGCAGAAAAGTTTTTTCTATAAATACTATATGACCTTCTCATGTAGTGACTCCATAACCTGTCAACACACTAACTGAAGGTATGGTATGACTAATGTGAGTATGAATAATAAATATGACGTACATCCTGCCAACAACAAATACGAGGGACAGCTCATAAAAATTTCTCTAATATTGAGGAAGAAATGAAGAAATGAAAAAAGTGATTTTATGAAGGAAATATAAAAGTTTATTTTCTAAACAAACAATTTATGGCACATAAAAATTAAATAATTTTTGGTCTGTGACGAAAAAATAATCATTTTGAAAAACTTTTGAAATTTTGTTTCATGTAAACTTTTCAGAACTTTTCAGAATTTTTCAGAATTTTTCGCGCAGTGTAACCCAATTTTGATGTGATGACTTCATTCTGCACTCAAATGTCCTTTGAGCACAGACGCACGTATCAGAATTTCTGGGTTTCTCGCTGCACTGAACCAACCGATGGATTGCGTTTCAAAAATGACTTTAAAGCATTTTAAGATTATTATTTTTTTTTAATTAATTTAATTAATTAAATTAATTTTTTTTAATTATTGCACACCATTTGACATACTAAGAATGGAAGAGGAAATAATTTTTTGGTTAAAACTATCTATGGCTTAGTTAAGAGATACTCATCCGTCAATGTCAGAAAAATCCAATTTGGCAAATTTGTTGTGATGCTGCGGCGCTGCTGGCATCTGCAGCAATGCAACTACTTTGCATGCAACATGTGCGCACACTTCGCATTTTAAACAGAACGAAAAATTGAGTTATTTTAAATTTAGAAAAACTTTTTTAAATTAAAAAAAAAAAAAATAATTCTAAAATTTTAAATATAATTTTTTTCTTTTAAAAAATGACATCACAGTTTGATATTTTTTTTTTTGCTCTAAGAATTTTAACTCACTAATTTTTCAACAGCATCTTTGCAATACCAATTTTCATTTAGTTTATGTTTTTGTATTTTTTTTTTGTAATGACAAAAGTATCTTTTGTATTTTGTGACAAAAATTCTAACGAAAAATAGTTTTAAGATACGAAATTAAATTTTATTAATAAACTAACAACAACAAATTCCCCAAAAAAACGCCAAAAGCGCGCGCGCTTCTTGTTTTCAAAGTTAATTCACAACGCGTTGAAAAGTATCTTTGCGCTACTCGTCGACTGCTTCCTTGAGTCCAACAGTCCAACGAACAAGCAAAGCAAAACTTTTATTTTCAATTTAAGAATTTCAATATTTTTTTGTTTTTGTTTTTACTTATTTCCATCCAAATCGCACAGCGTAGCGCGCTTTCAACGAACTAAACCGTCCGCAGTCAGAATTAAAACTAAATCAAAAGAAGCTAACAACGCTGCCGCTAACGCTACCAACAAATGCGACAGCCGAAACGAAAAGCGAAGCAAAACAAAAATAATAACACAAAAAAAAAAGCTAACAAAAGCAAAAGCAAAAACAACAACAACACCAAACGCCACAACTAACAGCGCCAGCAACAAGATTGAGATACAATTTGTTTGCAGTTGTTTTTGTTTTTTTTTTTGCTTTTTGTTTTGCTTATAGAAAACAAAATAAAATAAAATCATTTTGCTTTGCTTTTTATGCTGCTGCTGTGCAGTGTACGTACACTAACAGCGAGTACCCTTTATGTGCACACACACGGCACAATTATTGTAGCCATTACTGTAGAGCAGTGTGTTTTAGCGTAGCAGCAGCAGTGAGCGCTGGCAGCGCTATATGACATAAAGTATTTCATTGATGCATTAATGAGCAGAGCGTGTGTGTTTGTGTTTTTGTATTGAATTGCTTTGTGAAGTGAGAACACAACAGGGTTGGCTGCGGGTAAACAATACAAAAATTAACAAAGCCGAGCAAGAATTGGCAATTTAAATAAATTAAAAAAATTATTTTAATTGATACATTAAATTGCGGCAGTCAGAAGAAATATTTTCATTAACACAAAATAGGGGCAAAATATGTGTGAATGTGAAAACATTTTAGGGGTTGTAGTGCATTCGATGACGTCAAATGTGATGATGTCAAGGTCAGTAATTAGAGAGGAAATTGTGGAAATTTATTCAATGCCATAAATCAAAGTCAACCGGATGCTGATACAGAATTTTATGTAAGGAATTTTTTTTTAAATTTATTGAAAACCTTCAGATAGGTATTTATATAGAACGATGAAATATGACCAAAAAGTATTAGTCTAAATAGGCTAATATAGACTAATAGGTATTATCATATTATTATCATATTATTAATAATAAGGTAAAGCAGGATTGAACATTACTATTTCAAGAAAATCAAAGTTGAAGAAATACACTAAATCTATTAATAGGATACAATAGATATTCAACTCGCTGTGAAAATAGTAAAGATTAATACTTAATAAAAATGAGGTTTTTCAAACAGTAGTGAACTACAACAACAAAAATTCATTTTTTGTTATTATAATAAAATGAATTTTTGAATGTCCATACAGCTGTTTTGAGTATTGCCAGATATCCATCATTAAATACCCATTTTTTGAAACTAATTAATAGCTAATAATTAATAACTAATAATAAATAATGAAAAATAATAAAAGATAAATAATAATATTCAGCAAGATTAATTCAGGAGCTAAAAAGCAAGGCAAAACTGCTGAAATACTGAAAACCATTGAAATAAGCAATACACTTTCTATAAGTGGTACTAAATATGGTCAGTATGAGATTCGTAGTATAAAGGTTTGGCTTATTATTACATTCCTTGGAAAAAACTTTAAGATAAAAATTACAAACTAAATCCAACCTTCCGAATCTAGTTAATTCAATAGATTTTTTCTCCTTACCGATTAGCAGTCTAACAAGCTGTCAAAAAAGTACTTCCTCAAAAAACTATTTCTTCTGAATGCCAGAGGTGGTTATTCACAGAGAAAGTGTCTAATAATTTCGTTTTGCTTTTAATTTCCCAAACTTCTGCAATGTGTTTTTAAACACCACTGGTCAAAAACCCCATGCAGTAAGCCTTAGAGCTTTCACGTGAACTTTTTCAACGAGTTTTCAAAATCTAGACACCCGTGTTAAACTGAAAATTACACATGATCTCAGTGTCTTCTTCTTTGTTACTGGCAATCTGATAAGTATTTCTCTTAACAATCTTTAGGAGAAAATAATTGGCACTTCTAGAGTTTCATTTTGCTACCAACCAAGGTGAGCTCAACCTATCTGCTTTATGATTTTCTTCAATATTTCTATATTCAGGAACACAGATAAGAGTGATGTCGGCTAGCCGGTTAAGGCGTAGAAAATTGAGGTGATTTTAGTTGGTTGAAGTTTCACATTGCCTTGAGCTTTCGATTGCTTTACGAGGTGTTAAAAAAACAAAACTAGAAAATAAGTGGTTAATGGGCCGAGCCAATTTTTATTTTTTTATATTTATAATTTTATGTTAAGTCAAGTATTATTAACTTTTGGAATTAAAAACAAATAATTGGTAAACTCAATAATTAAATGTACGTTTGTTAAAGTTTAATTTTTTTATTTTAAAATATAAGTTTCTGTTCGTATAAATATATAATATTATTATAAACATTTCATGTAAATATTTTAATTAATAATATATACATATTAATATACATATACTTTTTTAATATTAGTTATTACAATAAAATAATTAAGTATAAATTATAAACTAAAATTTTTGTCTTTGTCTTCTCTATGCTATTCGAATCCGTCTAACTCAATCCGTCTAAATAGTTTATTTTCGTCAAAAAGTCGCATCATTCTCGCCAAGAAAAAATTAGCATTATAAATAAATAATTATTTTATATAATTTATTTTATGAATTATTTTTTCCCTTTCACTACGAAAACCGCTCCTGTTGCCAATTCTTATTTACACTGACGTGAAATTGAAAAAACATAAATTAAAAATAAATCGCAAGTGTGAATGTTTGGTTTCGTATCCTCCGTTTGCGACTCCCGCACAAGTGCTGCCTGCGTCAGCATACGCTGCCAGCGTCTGTCACACGGCGTAGCACACACACTTTGTTTATAAACAAAAGCAAAGCAATTCTAAGCGAAGTCGATGTCATGCTTCTTTGCTGCGCTGTTGTTGTGAAAATATTTTCTCCAATTGGAATTTATGCGTACGCCTAAGCATATACAATGATTTCACGTAGAATTGTCAAAGCAGCTGCCGGCAGATGTGTTTCTATATTCCTGTGCTGCCTGCCTCCCCGACTTCACTTCCATTCTTCCATTTAAGCATTCGAATTGAAAGTAGCCGGCCGGAAAGAAAATGAGTTGCACTTATTTTTATTTATTTACATTTTTTTTGTTTATTGACACAACCACCCCCGTACCCGTAAGTGGTGTAAGACGCGTGAAGTGTGCTGGCTTCAGTGTGAAGGGTAAAGAGTTTCTGCATTTTTGATTAATATTATTTTTTTTTATTGTTGTAATTATTATTCACTTTTTTAATGTTTTAATGTTTATTTCCCATTTGGGCGCGTTTGTTATTAAAATGTTTTAATTTCTGGTTGATTGTTTCGTTTTGGATGAGGAAGGGTTCAGTGACATGATGAAGTGTAGGGCCTGAGCATGTGGGAATCAAATAAGGAAATTTTTATTTTTTAGTTTTCAATTATTTTTCTTTAAATTGATTTTAATTAAATAAATCAATATTAATATATTTGGTACTTTGCTTTAATTTTAATTTTTTTATTTAATAATTTTTTTTATTAATTTTTTACCTAAAGTATTTATTTCTTTAATTCTTTGTTGTTTTTTTTTTAATGAAAGTTAATAAATATAAACATTATTATTAGAAATTATAGAAATTAATAATTAATAATAATAAATAATTTTTTTCATTAATTTTCTTAATAAATATTTTTCAAAAATTTTTTATTAATTTTCATTACAAATTTTTTTTGTTAAAATTTCTTTACTTCAATATTTTATTAAATTTATTGATTTTTCTTAATAATTTTTTTATCAAATCTTTTTTATTAATTTATTTTAATAAAATATTTTTTTCTGAAATATTTTTTTATTAAATTCTTTATTTTTTTTTGTAATGAAAGTTAATAATTATAAAAATTATTATTACAAATTATGGAAATTGATAAGGAATAATAATTATCAATTTTTTTTTCAATATTTTTCAATAAATTTTAATTTTCTTATTAATGTTTTTATTAATTGTTTTTTTATATAAATATTTTTTTCTTAAAAATTTTTTTCTTAAATTCTTTGTTGTTTTATTTAATGAAAGTTAACAATTAATAATAAAGTTAATTATAAACATTATTATAACACTTTATACAAATTAATAATTAATAATTATCAATAATTTTTTTTATTAATTTTCATTCTTAATTTTTTTTATTAATTTTCATTCTTAATTTTTTTGAATTAAAATTTTTTTGTTAATATTTCATCTCTCAAATTTTTTATTAAATTTAATCATTTCTCTTATTAATTTCTTTTTATTAACTTTTTTTTCAATTTTTTCAGTAAAAACTTTTTTATTAAAATATTCTTCCCTTCAATTTTTTTGTCACATTTTTTTTTTAATTTAATTTTTATTATTTTTATTTTATACAATTTACATTTTTTATTTGCAAAAGAGTGATTTACTTTTTGGCAATAAATCAACACACCTGAAAATGTTTCTGGTTTTTATTTTCTAGATTTGTTTATCAAAAATGTCAAATATTTGTTTACAAACTCAACGTTGCGATAAAAGACAAATTTGGGTCAAAGATACCTTAAGAAATCTGGTCAATTTAATAAATTGTGAACATTATTATTGTAATACAGGGTCAATTCCTTAGTCAGAAATTTACTTTATGAGGTACGGCTATCTTCCTGAAGCAAAAATTTTTTTATTCGTTAACATTGAGGGTTACAATTGATATTTTTGTCAAAAAAATAATGTAAGAAAATATACAACAATCATAATATGATATTTATTTTGGCTTTCTATTTGTGTAGTTTAAGGAAAGGAAGATTGTCTCAAACTTAGACTTCTCCTGGCTGCATAGTCTACTCAAACTAATTAGCAATATTGGTATGGCGGGAACTTAATACCAGAACAGTGTTAATAATAATATCAATTAAGCTTAAGTAAGGTAGCACATAGCGGGATAGTTGGAGGTTTTTTGGCACATTTTTGATTCTTTTTTGACACATTTTTGGTACATTGAAAATAAATTTTAATCAAGTTTAACATATATTGTTTATTTTCGGTTAATTTTTAAAATTAGAAGACTTCTGTGGAAACCAAAAAAACGGTCATTAGATAGCTCAAGGTTCTGGCTATACTGTTGATGCCTCAAAACTTTTTAACTAAGTTCCGTGAATTTGTTCCGAGTCATCCTTTTCTTTGGAAAGAGAGAGCAATGGCATTTACACTATCGGTTTTAGAAAACTGAAGGCATAATTGATTGCATAGTTTTAGGCAAATATTATGAACCTTATCAATTTAACTGTATTACTTTAATGCAATCATTTTCATTTGTCTTTTTTGATTTTCAATGGATCACAGTCTTATAATCCCATAACAACTTCTTTATAGCTCTATATTTAGCCTCTGATAAATTAAGGGTTAGAAGTAGCCAGAAATTTCCTTAAGAAAATTTTAGTTAAAATGCTTTCTTTTAGCATTCAATCACGTCATGATGATATGATTCTGTTAATTATGAATAGATATATCTATATATATAGATATAGATATGTGTAGAGTAGTTTTGGGTTTACTATTGTTTATAAAAATATATAATTATATATAAAACAAGATTTAATAAAATATACTTTAGTAATGACACTCACACTCCTAACATTTTTCTAAAACATATATCACTTCCACTTCTTTTTGAAAATTATTCCGTTGTATAAATTCTTATAAAACCTTCATATGAATAGTCATAAATGAAAATCTTATATAAACAAGTACCCAAAAATCTAAAGAAATTTTAGACTATTCTGCCATGGTTACTATAATCTGTTTGTATTATAGCTATTTAAAGCTATAAGCTATTCAAATCCTAAAATATCTGGTTTCGTCTAGTATTTTACACCAAAAGGTTATTAACTATAACTTTTTGATGAAATGATTTAATATTTTTAATTTTTTGGTAAAAGTTAATATTTATGTATCACAAGTCATAGACTTTTTCTTTTTCTCCTCTCTCAAATAGTTTACATTTCTGCTTCAATAGATAAATGGATTACAAAGTAAACACATCGAGTCTATTATATTTAAACTATTTACACTATTTTACAGCACTTTGCCCTGAGTGACCAGTCTTCGTTTCTACTTAACCAATTAGGCGAGCAGCCAATTTTGTAAATGGTTCCCAGCAGTTGGCTTTTCACACATGATTAAGACACCACGGCCCAGCATGGGTTCCTCTTTGATATCCACGAAGATTGTTTCTTATTTCGAAATGGAAACTGTTTCAAAACAAATTTTTGATTAACATAAATTAAAAAGATTACAATTTCAATTCAATTGAAGAGTTGCGAATGGTTTTAGTTAAAAATTATACATACATTTATTATTGTATTATTTCGTTTTTTAATTATGTATAAAATAATTTAAAAACATTAATAACAAAAGAATTTATTCAATAGGCAAGTATACTTCTCTAGTTTTGATTTTAAATAAAATTTGGTAGATCAATATTTTCTCAATGGTATACCTAAATAAGATACATACGTATGCTATGAATAATATATAACTAATAATCTGCAAGAATATATAATCAAATTAAAATTGCATTTTAAAAAAATATTTCAATTAACATTTGGGAAGTAAATGTCAGATGAAATGAAGTACTAACCAATGAGAAAGTTTATTTTCTATTAAATATCCCTAATATATAGTTAAGAAACTTTTTCAACACCAATGAAGTGACAGCAAAAATAATGTATTCAGATAATGACTGCTGGATATGAAGATTTGACACTGGATACGATTGAGTAGTAAACATCGAAAGAATAATTTTAACTATTTGATATAAAAAGTTTAACCTGGATAATTGAGTACCAAACTAAGTATATAAGGATAAAACAAAAGTACATATTAGATACTGATCTATGGATCCGAAAAAACTAAGACCATAAAACAGAGCGAAACAAAGGTTCGTCACGATGCTTGCTGCCCCCTTAACAGTTGATACAGAACGACATCAAATTATTATAAATGTTGCTCTTTTGATTTGATTACAAGTTGTGGACTTGGGATGTCAAATATGGTCTCAGAGAATAAGATTAGATAATCAGACACATCAGAAATCTGATTTGAAAATTTAGGTAGAAAAAGTTCAAGGGAGAGTCTTCAATTCCAATGGGTTTTGGAAAGGGAACTGATTTTAAACGACATAGAGCCAAGAACTGAGAAACAGTTCCAAGAAACTATAAGAATGGGCGGTGTGTTGTGAGAAATGTCAAGCCTTTATTTGTAACACCAATGAAGAGAGAAGAAGAAGAAGAAGAGAAGAGTCTGCAGTTTAAGAATGAATACAGCAGCTTAATTTTCTTATACTTCATAGTTTTGCAAATGTGATAAGTTAATAACAACTGTTGATCAGAATCAATAATATTATATATCTGTCTATACCTTGTGGTGTAGTCAGTTCCATTAAAATTATGTTTATATGTCATAATTTGTAGAAAAATATGCCATAATAAATTTGAAAATACCTGACTTCAAGAAAAGGTATAGGCAGATATATAATATCACTGATTCTAATCAACATTTATTATTAATAATGATAATATCATTTACTCCACCTAACGAAGTTTACATATCCAGATTAAATCTGAGTCCATTATGTGAATAGAAGACGTTGTCATTCTTCAAATAATCCGTAACTCTTAATTCGTACTTTATATATTTTTCTATATCAACACTGGTTTGTCAGTATATCGACCAATTTATGGACTCTACGAGTAGCATAATGCATGTAGAATAAAGCTGTTAATCAATATTCTAAGAATGTTTATAATCTCTACGAACAACTTCTCGAAAAATTTTTTGATTCCAATATTTTTATTTTACAATATGTATTGTAGAATACTATACATATTTTTATAATTATTTTTTTAAATCATAATTAAAAATTTTCTTAATATTTTACAAAAATCAAAACAATCAAATTACCATTCGACGATCATACTAGTACTAGAACTGCTTATAAGGCTCACACGGAGAAGATCTCATTTCACTAAAGAATCTACAAATTACATTTCCAGTTAAATTCAATTCTTCTGTTATTTGCAGTTTATTAATTTGTTTTTAATTATTTTACAAATCAGGAAATCGTATTAATTTTCATTCCAAAGAATTTTCATGTTTCGAAACGTTCACTGCACTTTTCAAGAAAATGCTCATCTGCCAAGACGCTTTTCCATTTTCATTTGTACTAAAATTTATGTTTCATCTCATTTTAATTTTCAGTAAACAAAAATTTTCTTCAGAGAAATGAGAGAAAATAAGAGCATTTCGAAAAGCAGGAAACTCTTTCGATATTTAAACCTTTATGGTCCAATCCTAAGAATCTATAATAATTACATTATTTATTAAATATTACAAAATACATTAAATTCCATCGCGGTATTATGTATTATAAAGATTTAATACTTCTATTAATATGAGTCAATCGTATGTGACCCCAATTTGATCGTTCATGAAACAAAGGCATTGCTCATGAAACTGTTAAGTATGTTGCAATATGCCAATATCAATTATATGTATGAAATGCAGACCCCAAAACTCTACAGGAATTCTACAGGAAACTACGGAACACAGCTTTAGGATTTTCACTTTAATTTCATACTTATCTTATGTGTTCTATATTTCTTAAAAAGTATGAATAGGATTCATAATTACGTTCTTATTTGGCGATAATAACGTATATATACGTATTCATATATACGTATATATTCAGCTTTATAATAAAAACAGTTAAACTGCTTGGATACTTAAGGACTTCATGATTCAGAAAATTGCACCATATCCCAGATATGAGACTTCATTCACTTTTTGGATTTATAATGGACTTCATTCACAAACAAGTCGAGTTAATGCCTACTTATGATTCTTTAGGAATCATTTAGTTATATGATTGCTTATTTGATAAGCACTGTGATTACATCCAGTTAAGCATGCTTTTCAAATCGCTTCACTAGGTTCTTAGGATTATTACAGAGGTTGATATCTGCTACCAAAGAACAAGAAATTCATAGACTTAACAAAAGCGAATAATGACAACCACACATCTGAAGACTGTACTTATATTCATATTTATTAAATCTCTGCTTAAGATGCTACTCCCACTTATCGCGTTCACAGGAATATCGTTCCATTTTACATAGTTAGGAACCATTTAGTCATTAGAATAGTCGTTTGTGTAGACAGCTCTTTAAATCCAGCTTGTATGATATATAAAGCACTTATAATCCCTTTGTTAGCTTCTCGAATTGATATATTTAATCCTACAATCTAGTTGATAGATTCACTTAAAAGTGAATATAAAAAAAAAAACATAAAAAAAGTGAATATTATAAGAGATTTCTATTTTCTGTCACTAGCTTTCCATTATGTCAAAATCCAGTAATGACTGCCATTCATCTAAAGATATCACATCATTTCGTGTGAGTCAGGTACAATCTGCTTAAGATTGTATCCAGACTATGGTATCTTATTGTCACCTTTTTCGCCTCTATATTGCTTATATATATATATACATATATATAAGTTATTCCAATATACCGTTGAGTTTGTGAGCCGGATAAAGACCAGCTCACCTAAAGATTAAAAATGAGCTCATGGACATATTGTGATACTAAAATGTATGTGGATATACTGAACATTCTGAAAAACTTGCCGGGAAACAGCTTTTTCACTCTAATAAAAGAGACAATGTCGTTACGCTAGTGTTATTGGATGCAAAATTAAGGAAGGAAGACTCCAAATTGGATAAATGCCTTCTGCCGAATACTGAGCACATTTTTTTTAACTAATATAATATTAATAATAATAATATTTACAAAAATGAAATTAATAATAATAATAATATTAATAATAATATTAAGCCAGCAGGTGCATTGCTTGGACTAATATTGTGCAGTAATGACGGGCCTAACATCATTAAATTGGATGACAATTTAACATCTACGCGTCCTAAGAAGTAGGGGACTAACAAATAAAGATATCCCTTCAAAAATGCAAACTTTAAACCAAACCCCGGCAGAAGGTTAAAAATGCAGCCTGCATGCGCTAGCAGGAATAAAGACCTCGTAAGATATTGGAGGTAATAATAGAGAAAATACAGGGAGTTCGGATAACCACACATCGTCGGGATCGCATCCTAATCCCGCGCATGGAATTTGGTATCTGAGTATCGTGCGTAATAATAATATTAATAATAATAATAATATTAGTAATAATAATAACAATAATATTAATAGGCAGCGACTAGTTGCAATCGACTAACGAGTGGCGGAGCATATGGGTAACATATTGCTTCGTGAAACTTGTATTTACTCCTGTTAGTTTCGTAATTTTTAATCCAATAATTTAATGATATGTAGAGTACTTTATAAATCTATTAATTTTTATTTCAAATTGTTTATAGCTTGTTACCTAATAGTGCAAAGTGGCCGAGAATCACTAAAGTGTTAAACGAAAATTCTTCAAAACCAATATAAAAGACTCGTTTATGCTATTTTTAAGATTTCGAAATATTTTCAGACTGTTTCGAAAAAGCAGAAGAAACAGAAATCCTAATGAGATGTTTTCACTGGTAGCGATCTGTGGATCTTCAGATTTCGAGAGCGCTTTCAGTGCGAAGCAGTACACCGTTCGAATCGTTCATGGAAGATTTTTTGGCGCAGAAAACTCGGTACACAAATTGAAGAAAACAATTTAAATACATTTTTTGTTAATCCGTAAAAATCTAAACAAATATTCTGCGACTATTCCTATACTCGCATGTATTGAAGTATGTACATATAAACAAAAGTTTATAATAAATTTGTCTGCATATTCAAACTCAAACCAACGGAAAATCAATTAAAAATTCAGTTTATTGGCATTTGTGTGCAAATGAAGATGAAAGTGTTTCTTTGTTTTTATAAACAAAAAAGTATTTTAAGTTGATATGCGGCAATGCTCGCACTTTGTAGATACAACTGCAGACACATTAGATACTTGATCGCTCAGATTCAATTGTACAATTGTAATTTCAAACTTATTTCGTTAATTTTTTGACATTGAAAATAACAACACACAAAATACTACTACAAATAATTAAAAAAAAAAAAACAAAATATATTTTCTCTCCTAAAAACTGCAAAAATATGGAAAAATAAAATGAAAAAAATCTAAACAAAAATATTAAAATAATTTTTTAAGAAGAAATAATTAAGAAAAAACTTTAATTTAAACTAAAGAAAAATATTTAAATATTTTTCAAAATTAAATAGAAAATATATATTCAGAATTTTTGAAATCAAGTGGAAACTTATTAATTTCAACCTGTCTGAGTGTGTGGAAGGAATTCAAAATATTCGTAATTTATTAATTCATTTAAATTTAATCATATTCTTGTGTAATTCATAATATGACGACGCGGGGCATACGACGCAAGAAGTCCACTTTGACCGAATTAAAAATTGCCGTTGTCGGAGCACCGAGTGTGGGGAAAAGTGGTAAGGCAAAAATACCGATTTCTTAAATCTTAAATAATATAATAATCATTGAAACATATATATCATTATGACATTGGGGTCTAATAATGCTAAGGTTTGAGATATGTGTAAGCGAAATGTCCAAAAATTCTTCTTCATCTTATTTGGCACTACAGTCCACTATGAACCTTGGCCTCCCTCAATATGTGTAAGCGAAATGTCCAAAAATTAAGTCCATAAATTTCATTTAGGGACTTTTTGAACGCTCTGACTTTCTCTCAACTTAAGAATCTAGCTAAGATTAAAATGCACATTAAAATACACTCTTCGTTTTTCTGTGCTGGAATTAACAAAAGTACGGTCCTTGGAAAGATCTACAGAAAATAATTTAAATGAAAGTAAAATAAAAATGAACATATAGCTAAAACAATATATAAAGTCAAGCAATATACAAAAATCTTACATTAAACAATTAACAATTAATTCCTGTTTTAGGGAATATATGCTCTCAGCTCGAGGGAAAAAATCACTATAAACTATAAAATAAATTTTAATATTTTCGATATAAGAAAACAGTAAAATCAAAAAAAATGTTTCCATATAAAGTCTTAAAACCTTTAAAAAGTGATGCTTGTTCTAAAAACAAATATATTCTATCTTAAAAAAAGTCTTACTGCTTATTTGTCTTCCTTATAATCCTTGGACAATTAGTGATTCTATATCCAATGCATCCCAAACTTATGAAATGTATATTGTACTACAATTCTTAATGGATCAGAGCCCTTTTATATATTTGTTCTGCTAGTACCCTGTGTTGCACAAATATTCGTGGTCTTGCGAATTGTAGATGTCAGAGTCCAATCCCTGCTTAGTTCTGTAGCCATCTGCGATCTAGATATTATCGTTGATAGTAGTCTTGATTTTGTTATCTTTCATTCTACCTCATTCTGTACGGCATAATGTCAATGTATTTCAGGGTAGTTACTTGTTTTGGGATCATGTGCTCTACTAGTATCTCGAAATCTAAACATTGTTTTAATTTGGCAAACATGGATAAGTATACAATCGTATTTTGTCCAGTAAACCGCTGTAATAAAGACTACACTCGTATATGCGAATGGATACAACCATCTGTATGTTACTTTAAGAGTCAACGGCAGTATACCTAATAAGATTTTTCGTAGCGTCGTGGAAGTTGTTTTGAAACATGCAGTAGAGTAGACTCTGTATTTTTTCTAGTTTATTATCAGTGGTAGTTTTATCCATCATACTAGCGATTCATACGTTTTTGTCGATCATCAACGACTATAATTCGCTCAACCATAATATTCAGAAACCTCCATTACTTCTATCGTCTAGTTTGCATAATCACAGCGCTATTGTAGTTGGTTTAAATATATTATATAGGTTGGCATATCGATTTATTTACTGTCTAAAATTTAGTCAAATTACACCTTAGTATTTAACTTCTTTAGAGAAGTAATAATTTGGCCATAGAACAATTAATAGATTGTTATAGAATTGCGCCAAAATTAAAATATAACAATTCTTCCCGATTTTTTATGCTTTCGTGTGTAAGTGGAATGATCTACTGACTAAGTGCCCCAGTTTTAGTCTGTTTTCCGATCAAGAAGAAATACAAAAAACAAATATGGTTCTTAAATAGATTTATATATATTGTAATTTTCTAATTGAGTTATCTTTTTTTGCAATAACAACATTACTTTTTTATACTTTTTTAATCTACCGGAATCTTCAAGCACCTCTTATCTGTGTGTGAATGAAGAATATTTATTCTGAGGATGTGCCCGACTGACATATTTGACTAAAAACAAATTGGAAGAGCAGATAATTATTAGCAGCTGCTTTTCCGTGTCCGCGCACTTTTCATTCATGTCTGGTCTCTAATTAGTGCGGAAATCGAAAATGTTTTTCATTAATTTTACACAATTTCTAAATTGTTTATAATATTGAATTCTTTTTAAAAATAGCAACGAATACGCAAAGTATAGAGTATAAATAGATACATTCAGTTTTTATAAAATAAAAGAAAAGTGCTTTGTTTACGTATTAAAATTTTTTACTGTGTACGAGTATTTTTAAACCAACAAAGTGAAAAGAATTTTCGATAATATCTATTTTAGCTAACAATTTTCTTTGCGTCTGTAAACAAATTTTATTTAATAATGATTTAATAAAACTGCAGAGAAATAGCAACATCGAAATGTTTATGATTTTTATTAAATAGCATTTAATGGTCTCAATGTATCTGCCAGCCAGAAAAAATACATAAAGATTTTTCATGCAAATACTACATTCACATTAGGAAAATAAACTAGACCGCAATGCAACCTCAGTTGTACCTCTCCATAAATCTCGACCATTCCACACAAAGCCATTCCGCATACGCAGTTCCTCATAGAACGCCAGCCAACCAAGCGATTAAATCATTATTTATGTTTTTGTCCAACTCTGAATGCATTAAACGAGCGAAAGCCATTAAGCCGCCCACAAACACCCCAAACCGAAACCATTAAGCACCGAAACTACGATGGAAAAAAGTTTGGAAAAAGTTATCAAGTAAATTAAATTTCAAAATTTCATATTTCGGGTGATTTCGGGTGATTTCGGATTGGTGAAACTACCTCAACTATCTCAACCAGAGCAAATAAAAAAGATACTGTAAAACCATTTACACTTGCGAAACGAAATTTGGAATTTGGAATTTGAGTGAATAAAATTTGAACAAAACAAAGTTTTAATGCATTTCAATTTATTAACGCGTAATGTTATTAACAAATAAAATTAACATAAAAAATTTGAATGGAAAATTAGTAAATAAATACAATATCTACACCCTCTCATGTATCTATCGCGCGAAATGCAAATCACCCTACAAGCAGATTTTTAATAACGTGGAATTCTCAAAGAACAACAGTCGTCTGTCGACATGCCTCCCCGAACCTTAATTATTTTAAGATTTCCATACAGTCGAAAGTAAATCTTAGTTGAAATCCTCGAAAAATACTGATACTGATACTGCACCCTGAAATATTCCATTTAAATTATCGTATGAAATATTCAATATTAAAGTTATTCTTTGAAAATATCGCAGTAAGTTGCTATTAGTTGGTTCGAAGTCACATTGAAATGAGTGCACATCCAATTAGTAATTTTTATTTTCTTTATTGGACATAACAGTCCGTTTCCAGGTTTCTACCTGTCACAATACTTCCCAGACGCAACTACTGCAAATACCTGTTACAGTCTTATATAGAAGTGCAAACAGTGCTACCTTAACTTAATCACTCCGCCATTGACACGGTCTTCCACTATATCTTCTTTTTTCAAACATCACTTCAAACAACTTTTCTGAAAAGCACCTGCTTCCATTCCTATGATATGAATAGGACTGCTAAACTGCTCAATGTTAATTCGCCAAATAATGTCAATGAGCCTATATATATATTAGAGATTGTCACGATTTTATAAAACTTATAAACTTATTATTATAAACCTAACCAAATTTTGAATATGAGATTAATCGGATTCTCTGGAATACTTCGTAAAACCGAATACGAACAGCAGTAGTCAATACTACGTCATTGTCACTGTATGGTTTATATAGTACTCAATATATGTTGGCTATTCGATTCTTATAGAGTGGAGCTACTATGTTCTCAAAATATTTCACAGGCTTCTATTACAAAAAAGACTAGTTTCCTCTTCGTTTCTACTGTGACTAACTATACCAATGGTTCAGGTCACACCGTTCGAAGTCTTAACTGACTATTAGGGACCATACCTCGAAGTAATACTAACGTAGTCTCAAGGTAAGACAAGGTTTCTAGGAATGAGTGAAAGGGGTTTCGGATATGGAGACGACGGATTGTGGTCAGTGCATAGGTATTCCTTTCCTCGTAACCACACAAAAAATAGATGATACCGATGATTTTATATATGTTCTAATATTATTTGTAACCGAAGCATTAAGCTACTTTTTTTCTTAAATATTATGTTGATTGGGTCTTTCGTAGCGTGTTTTCCTTATACGGAGACTAATTTTGAATTTTAAGTTGAACATATTTTCAGGTTTGAATCAATTTTGATATGCCTGGTTTCCGCATTTAAAAAAACTTTAATATTAAAAAAAATGTTACGGCTTTCCCTGGAATATTCGCATCTGATAAAAATGATTTTGCATAAATTCCAAAATGAAATTGTTTTCAAAGTATGCAAATTGGCGTAAACTTTACAAAGTCCTCGTATATGGAATATCAAATATTTTTCTAATCAAAATTAATGCATACAGCCGTTGCTTTTTCCCTGCATTTCTTTCATGTCACGTTGCTCTCTTTCAATTAGCCGAACTCGTAATTTATGCAAACTATAAAAATTGTAGTTGAAGTCCTGTTTACCCAAATTAGTACAAACATGAGCACTGGGAAATTTCATATTCCATTTAATATTTGTGTAACCAAAACAAATCAGGTGGACGAGCCTGAGCCGCTGTCACTGCTGGAAGTGTGTGTTTCCATGTACCTCATTTGCATAAAGTTTTTTCTATGCCTGTGGCTCTCTGTCTCTGTCTCTGCCTCCTGCTTTATACACATACTGCATATGTGCTGAAGACATGAAATGATTTTCCGTTTCTGTAGTTCCATTTGTAGTCAAAGTTTCCTCGATGCTTGACGACTTGCAACCCCAAATTTCATAGTCCAGCAGTTTTTATGCAGTAAGTATTTCCCAAGCAAGTTTCCTTTCATATGAGTATCTATTTTTCGTTCAAACACGCTATTTTAAGGTGCACTTTGCTCCACTTTCATTGCTTTCGACTTCCTTTCCGAGTTTATTAACCTCGCCTACCACAAAAGGTGTACTCATATGCGCCTTTCAAATACCTTGTTTCCTGCCTGTGTTACTCGTATTTTATTATATATATATTTCTTTTTTTTTTTTTTGACTAGAAGTCAACCGTTAATGCAAACAATTTTGTGATTTTTTAAACAATTTTCACGCTCATTTAGTGTTGACCTGAATTTTTCGTACTTATTTTTTTATTTCACAAAATAATTTTTATTTATTTTGGGGGTGTAAGCCATAGAGTTTGATGTGTACTTGTTTACTTGGTCTACATTGTGAAACCAGGATATGTGAGCGCAACTAATATTTTACAAATATGTCGTGTTGTTTTAGTTAATTAATTACTCTATGTTTTCTTTTTATTTGCAGCTTTAATTGTGCGTTTCATTACAAAACGCTATATCGGCGAATATGATCATCAGACAGGTACGTATTGGCATTACCTTGAACTAAATAAAGCAATTAACTATGCTAAGTTCAAGCGATTATTGCACCCACTGTCCACCCCCAAATTATTTGATATAGCAAACAGTGTTCCATTAATTTCACCTGCACACCTAATAGACTTAAACAGAAGATTTTCCAATAAAATAATAGAAAAAACTTCAGAAAGAACAGGAAAAGTAATACATAAAATTAAAGTCATCCTTGTCTATTATTAGTAGTAGTTGCCCTTTTACTGCAGAGAGTCTTTTCAGCTAACCTGGATAAATTAAAATAATTTACAAAAATAACAATAAATCTTGGATCAACTCTTCATATCTGTTCTGGTTCAATGAAAACATAAGTGACATATTAGAATTTTTCGTCTTTTGCTAATTCAATAATTTTCAATGAAAGCACAATGGAGTTATTAGAAGTTATGATTCTTAAATAATCTAGATATATCATGTAATACTAATAAATCGGCCATACATGCAATTTCTCAGACTATGTTTTATGTAACATGATACTAACATCAATACATAATATGTATTCTAATTTAGGTATTCTAATTACACGATTAAGTCAATAAACCATTCGATAAAATATAGCACCTATCGATGGGGTATTAACCTTTCTTTAAACTATAGATCAATGTATCGCATAATTACTATATAAACTGAAGTACAACATATCCATACTTATAAAACCCAGATACTTACTTCAGTGGACGAAACCTTTTCCTATAATGTTAAATTTTATGTAAAGTATTGTTTCCAAATATATATATAATAAATTAATTGGTATAATATATAAATTAAAGTGATTTGAATATAACAAAAAATCCAAATATCTCTGCTTAATGCACTTATGAACTATATATGGAAATGAGTTTACACAAGTCAATCATTATTATCACTATTAACTATTATACTTTAAGATAGCATAATAGAACTAAAGCTGTATACAGCAGATCTTCCACTCTTCAATGAATAAATAACAGCTAAATTTGAAGTGGACATGTATAGTAATCTGAACAGAATATCTGTGACACAATAGATGCGTCTTGATAATATCACTTTTAGGGTGAAAAATAGTCGAATCTTTCATTCTTCAATAGATGGTTAATGGGTTAACTTGAAGAAGACATATATAGTAATCTGAACAGCACATCAACAAAACCACAAATGCTTCTTCATATTATAGCTTTAGATCTGAAAATCTAGCGAGTCAAACTTACTAAAACCCAGTTCATAAAAGTCACAATAATAAATTCTGCCTAGGGTAGGCAATGCAGATAGAATACTTAGATAGTAAATTAAAATCGAAAAGTGGCATTTTCAGCAAACGTAAGTCTTTTAGCCTAAAACTATGAACCTCCCCCAAACCTAGGTACAATCTTAGCTATGTCACTGCTTGGCATATACCCAATAGGAAATTAAATAAATGGCTTCGCGTTCTAACAAATCATAAAGAATAGCACAAAATCGGTCAAATATATAAACATACTAGTCCGCTTGAAATGAACCTAATGTCATCTTCGAATATCTTCAAAAAAAGAGCAATATTTTTTAGAAAAGCGCTTAGTCTATAACATTACATATCATTTATATATAAATAATGTGCCAGTTGAATATATAATCATCCCAATTCGAATAAGGTGGACCTAATATTAATTTCATATACCTTCTAATGTGTATTGATATATGCATGGATGAGTCAAAGTACATATACATGCTTATCTTAAATTATTCGTTTTTGACAACTAAATTAAGCATATAACAATAGAAGAACAGGATCCATAAATAACTAACCAAAATTTTTATGAAAAAAAGCTTGGCTATTGAAACGACCTCTCGAAACGTCTAAAGAGTCTCAAATAATGGAAAAATTAATAACTTATATTAAGAGAAATTTACTATATTCAATCATGCTTTTTAAAATTTAAAAAAATATCAATAAAAATATTAAAATGCAAATGTCCTTCAAATAAATAATTAGCGACTGAATGAAATTACAGTTATTAAATTTATTGATGTCCTAGTGGCCTAAATACTTGATATTATTATAAATGATTGAGGCAATATTTTAATCGCTGCTTTGCAGTGCAATTAAGCTACATGAATGCAATTTAAAAATATTTTTAATTTGATATTATCTGCTCCATAAATATATGGATATATGAAGTATGGAGAATTTACCATTTCGTCCTTAATTTCACTTTCATGCACTCGGGTCAAGCTATGAAAAGTGTCCCCAAGTGCGTGCGTTCACACAGTCAACACTATTTCTCCTCCTCACGCTCCTCCTCACCGATATTTTTAACATTGTTTTTTATGCTTTCAGAAAATCGATACAAGCATGAGGCTATGATTGATGGAGAACCAGTACTCTTTGAAATATTGGACACATGCCCCAAAGTAAGTGAATTAGCATAGTTAAAAGCTGAACCACTCCATCGCAAGAACTAAAACAATAGCGCTGAAAATTGCCACAGAAGGTGCACCAGAGCACCACAACATGACAAAAATGCCAAAGATTCTGATGTGTAAATGGACTAAGTGAAGTGGCTAGGGTCGTAGGTACTGAAATAATGGAGTGTGATGTCGGCGTACAAAACTGTGTCATGGCATATTTGCATAACTAACATTTTCGTTTCATTTTGCTCAAAGTGCGACTAATTTATTCTTTTCTCCTTTTTCCCTTTATGTTTGCATTTTAATTTCATGATTGCATCATCGTGTGGACGACAGGCCGACGACGAACTTCCCAATGCCGCGGAAATAGTGCAGTGGGCCGATGGGTTGCTGCTTGTTTATTCCATAACAGACCGCAATTCGTTCAACTACATTCGGCGCGCCAAATCAGACCTACAAACAGATACGCCAGTGCAACTTGTTGCCAATAAAGTGGATATGGTGCACTTGAGGCAAGTGAGTCGTGACGAGGGCGAGATACTTGCAAAGGATTTCGAATGTAAATTTAGTGAGGTTTCCGCCGCTGACCATGTTGATCAAGTGGCAGATGCTTTCTTTGAACTGTGTAAAGAAGTGATGGCATCGAAACGTAAATCAAAACAAAGTCTACTGGAGCGTATGCTGGGTAGTACTCGTCCCTATAGTCGAGGAAAAAGTGATAGCAACCTACCGAAAGACTGAAAGAAAAAGCCAATCTATAAGTTTAGTGCAAAGTTGACAAATGGGAGAGAAGCCAATTTAAATTATTGCCAATATATTTAGTTTTAAAAAGTACGAGTATCTAAATAAATTTAAATTATTACAACGAAATAAAAACTTTACAAATTATTATTTATTTTATAAAGGCATAGATGTGATTGTATAATAATATTTTTTTTTTAGAATTAAATGACACAATAAAAAAGAGACAAGTCGTATGAGAGATATATGAGTATATTGATATCTTTATTATTGATATTATTGATATCTTTATATTTCTCAGGTGTTGTTACTAAGTAGACCTCGAGTTAAGAGCGGAAAGTAGGACACGTGGACACGATATACTTTATTTTATAGAAAGCCTCTCTATCATTAAAATTAAAATTTTCCTTTTCGAATTTCGGTTAAATTTTATTTTAATATGTTCGCTATAGAATTGGAAATAGTAGAAATATCCTTATAGAAAAATGGGATATCGTGGACTTACAACTTGTTAGTATCGTTATCGTTGCCCTAAGGGATCTGCTTGGGTCTGGTGAACGACACTTGGTCGTTGAACTTGAGTGATTCCGGCCGTACTTAGAATCGACTTATATAGTTACAATATGATTTATATAATTTATATCATTTTATGTATATATAAAATATATTGCTAACAAATCCTATTAAAAGACGCAATTATGATACCAATTAGTTGGGTTTACTGCAACAAAATATGGGTTACTTCAATGGCTCTCTAAATTGGATTTAATTTAGAGACCCAGAAAAACGTTTTATTGAAGCTTGAATTCCGTCTATTCAGATACTCTTGTTAGGAATCATATATTCACCACTTAATGCAAGTGTTTTATATACACGTATGTATTTTTTAATTGATTCAAAATTGATCAAATTAAAAAGAAAATTAACTTTATGGAAATATTTTCATTTTATGTAGTTTTAATTATATAAAATAGATATGGTCCATCAATTTTATTTATATTCATTCATATTGATCTCCTTGAATTCATAGAATGTATTTACCAGATACTAAGAAACAAATATACGTAACTAAATCGATTCATCTCTTTTCGCAAATACATTACCTAAACTAGACAATTTCCGTAAGGGTGGACGAAGAAGGATTCTCGCTGTTAGTAGTAGAAATTGTATAGAATACGTAGTCCTCTTTTAATATTTACCGAGACATAGGGTATCAAGAACAAGTCCAGCAAAAAGAACTGTGATTAGAAATTGTCATTATCTCATAAATGACTTATTCAGATAGGATAGTTAATTTATGCACAAATTTTCATAATTCATTAAATATTCCTTAATAATAGACCTAACACGTTCTAGTACTTAAATGGATTCGGAAACTTCAACAAATGAATTAAAGTTTTTAAAAAATTTTAGTTACTCTTTGCGGTAAACCCATTCATTTTTCATTTATCAATATCAGAAGGATAAGTACTCCAGGAAGTTTTAGGGGCATTATAGATTTTGAGCAATTCATATTTCTCGAACAATATAGTTTAGTTTTTAATATATCTAAATTTAAAGTGGGATATTTCTATTTGAAAACTTGAAACAATCAATAATATAAACCATAAAAAAAAGTTATAAGCGAAACTCTCCTGGTTATCAATATAACAAAATGACGAATATTAATTTTGCAGATAATACTTCGGGCCTAGTACAAATTTTTTATTAATTTGTAACACCCTTTTAGAAACTGATATCTGTTCATCTCCTATATTGGTGTACCAACTTTTCCGACTGTAGAGCGCTATTAATAAAAATTTCAACAAAGCTTTTTCGTAAAGCTTTTATGGGAATGTAGCGCCGCATGGCGTGTAATTTTCGAATACTTTATTTTGTTTTAATTCCACTAGTTGGCGCGCTTATTAATTTTTTAAAAATTTTTGTTTGTATCAATTTTTTTTAATAAATTTTTTGAAAAATATATGTTTATATAAAATCATGATGGTGGAATTCTATTTCTACTAAATCCTAAATTTTTGAAAAAACTTTTTTGATAAGTTAAACATTTTGTTGAGGCTAGTATTTTTGTTTATCACTTCATTAGACTAAGCAATAATTGACCTCAGATCTGCATATCTCCCCGAGGAGCCTGTAGCCATTCTGAGATTTGATAACGCGGTGTTAGTAAGACTGTCAGATTTGGCAAATAATTTCAGGGCTCTATCCTTTAAGTAGTTTTTGATGGGATCAATCTTGAGGTCCCTGAGGATGAAATATACAAATAAATTAAACAAAAATTATTTATTTTATGCTTAATTTTGCCCTAGACAGTTTAGATAGGTGGATAGATAGGTGGATTGATAAATAACAAAAAGGTTGACTCTTCTTCAATTAGCTAAATGCTGCTTCGTTTCATATTTATCTTCATTTTTAGAATCAGATTGGACATTTAACAACGAGTCGGAAGCATTAATGAGTACAAGAATTTGACTTATATCTATATTGGAAATGTGAAGTGATTTAAACTCCTTATGCTAAGGTATAGATCTGGATAAGTTCGGACATTAGCATAAATCTGTCAATAACAGATGCTACGATGACCAAAATTAAATTAATTTAAATACAATATACTTTCAAAAACCAACTTAATCACGAATATATTTTTATTAATAAGATTACTCTTATAGAATATTCTTTTAAAAATTAGAATACGAAATAAGTTATTTATTTTCTGTTTCTACAGTAAGTGGAAAGTATCGGTACCCAACGTGTGAGACTTAAACTCAACAAAACCTCCTCTTGTGAATGATATGTAGAAAGAAATTGTCCATTGTATAGTGCATCTTATCCCAATATTTCACAAAATTATTCAACTCCTTTTGAGAAGGAAGAGAGCTTTAGAAAGAGATAAGATCTACTTACAATTCAAGTAGACATAATCCCATCCAAAGTTGATATAAGCGTCTACTAACAATCCAAGACGAAAAAGGTGTTTTAAGTAACCAATCAAGGTGTCACTGGTAAGATCAAACCAATCAAGTAATATAATACTACTTTTAAAAAATACAAAACAATATTGAGTAAGTATATTGCGATACTAAGTAATTCATTCAGTTAAGTAAGTAAAGTTTAAAGAGTAACTTTTGTTTAAGTCTGAAGCAGCACTCAAGACTTTAAAACTATCTAGATATGATATCGTATTGTGTTATATCAGTTCATCTGCCACATAACTATGAACTATTATATGAGCATTTAGCTAACTATCATTATCAGTAGTTCTACTCCCAAAGAAAAAGCAAGTACATAAGCTGAAGTGATTACAATTGATCTTGATAATACTCAGGTGATGATTACTCTACACAAGGTTATTTTTATCTAAAACGCTTTTGCAATAACTTGCTTATATATTCGTAAGTGAAATCTTAAGTTCCATAGCTGATTCTGACTATTTTCATAACAGTTTTGTGTAAGTTCTGTCAAGTGCTGGGAAAGACGCTTCAAATTTTTATTTTGTAATAATTTTTAATGAAACTCTATTAGAAAAGCAAATAGAGTTTGTGATATCTTATATGAAAATCAATACAAAAAGCTAAAATCTAAAGCGCACACTTATTGACTTAACAATTTTAAAGAAAATAATTAAATATTTAAATTAACTACGTGAGTACTTCCCGCAATCATCGCAGCGGTAAGCGGCGGTAGTACGCAAACGAACTCCTACCGGCAGCACCCAAACGCTACTATGTACCTCTATTTATTCGTTTTGTTTATATTTGCTCGGCTGTTGCCAAAATATTGACTTTCGATGATGTTGCGCATCGATTAAAAAAGATACAAGATACAAATACTAATATGCGAAATACGAATTATATATTATATATAAGAGACTTCCAATAGTAAATGATTTTAGTAATATTAATCGTGTTAGAAAAACATTTAAGCAACGATGTAAATTATATATTAAAACGTACTAATTATGATTACTCATTAATTGCTATTAATTAAATTAGCATGTAATTAATAATAATGTTAAGTGGTTTTAAATATTAACTATGATCATTTATAATAAAACGTTTTCAATATGAGGAAGTTCAAATAATGTAATTACCTTAAAAGTGCTTATTACATCAATAAATTTGAAAAAGGTTTAATCATTTGTTTTCTTAACAAATAAAATTTCCCACATTTTAATTTTATAATATTAATAAATTAATATTAAGGTTTCTTACATCAATGAATTATCTACAGATAAAACTGAAGAAATAAAATCTATATATCAATTCCAAATTCGTCTACTACATTTTAAATATAACTATTATAACCACATCAAAATAATCCTTAACAACATTATTACTCGCCCTCAATGAACTCAAGTTAAAGTTCCACTTTATGACACAAAAGAAAGCGAACATATAACAAAAAGTGTTGGCTAACTGCACTAAAATCACGAAAAAACAAAAGTGAAAGAAAATTTCTCTAAAAAAACTGTCGTATAAACATTTCTAATGATGGAGCTTATTGTTTTTTTCTTTTTCAAATCAAAAATATCTAAATTGGAAAAAAAATTATTAACTAAAATATGATTTATGGGGAACCATCTACACCAGTGATAGACATAAAAAATCTTTCCATCAAATCCATCATAATCTTAATCTTTATTGGGACACATACTATCGCTATATTATACTTGAAATAACCACGTACCCGGAGGTGAATGAACTTCAGGGGTTTATGAAACGTTCCTCTTAAGAATATATTCAATGACTACATTTTCTGATATTTATGTATTATTAATATATAATGATGTTATCACATATTTAATAAGTTAAAAAAATTTTTCTGTTTGTGAAAGAAATCGCCTCCGAAGAAAGTTTTCGAAAACGGACCTGACTAGAAAGGATATATCTACTATGATATATGGTGTCACAAAAATGTTCATTTTTGTCATAGGTTCAGAACCACTAATTTACACTATTTGGTTTCTTATAAGCTCAAAAGATATACAAAAACAATTCTTATTATTTGTACTTAAATGAATTGAATTTCTACAGATCTTTTTCATAAGGGCTGAGCTTTTTGGTGAATCAGGTCAATAAATAAATAAATTTAATTTACTTTTAGTGGTTTTATTTTTCACTATACTCTAGAAAAGAATCTTCGAGAGTTCATTTCTTATTTAATTAATTATAATTCATTTGAGCTATTGGCAATTGAGATTTCTTCATGGAAATCCAACATATTTTCGATGTGGAGTATCTTTTATAATAATTTAGTTAGGGAGAGTTATAATTATCCTAAAAATTCATACAGATCGAAGTACTAATGTGAATCCACAACTAAGTGTCTGATAAAAATAATGGATTTTAATTGATAGAAGTCGCTATTGTAGTGGCAATCAGCTAACTAAATCAGCTAAACAGCTGTTTCATGCTTAGAATAACATTAAAAATACGTTTTCAATAGAGATGAGGATTTTGACAGGTACTCAAATAGGCCACCATAGCTTAACAATATCAACGAGATGGTTGTACTTGAAATAGCAGTTTCAAAGAATCATCCCATTTTATGTAACTCTTCAGCTTTCATCTGAGACAGGCGAGATAAAATTTTACGACGACTTACTTTCTCAAACCAATATTTTCAAAATCCATTGGTCCATTGGCAGATAGTTTGGCTTCTACTCAAAGGACTTATGTTCGGATACGGTCAGTATAAAAGGTTTTTAATACTATACAGATTTGATCACAGACAGAGGAAAATACTATACTAAACCACAACGCTGGATATTGTGACTTTCACTATAATAGCTGAATGTGTTCTGTTCGCTTAGGGTGGATTGTAGGTACAACAGATCTTTGCGACTGTCGTGCTTTGATCTAAGACAGAAGGGAAAAGTATTGTTTAAGGGATTTATCTATTTAATCTGTCTGATATTAAAGGATTCATAAAAAGATCTGTAAGTCATTTTGACTTTTACTCGAAAGGCGGAGTGTCTTCAGTTCGGTAAAGGTCAGTTGTCGTTACAAAAGATATATTTTGGGAGCCCAGAACCCAACTAATTTGTACTTTATTCTATTTTATCGTTGAATGAGTACTTTAAAGCTGTGGAGAGATTCACGCTACAAATTAGTTACTTGAATCTGCACTTTAATAATATTTTTAACTATTGGTTTACTCCTTCTATTCATATAGCGATTTAGTGGAAAATTCGCATAAATATACGTGTAAATGGAATAAACCGAATGACTAAATTGTAGTTTACACCATAAACTTATATTGAATAATCTGTACATATGTCGCACTGCTGGTCTTGACCATTTGTTATGATTTTAAAATATTATTATTTATATATTCATAGTTAAATGCATATTAAACTGAAATTTACTTGTTACAATTTGAACAGGTGTCATACTTCATACTAATTGCATAAATTATAAATTATATATTCCACTATACCACTGCACTATAATCGTCTATTAAATATTAACGAGTACATATTATAGATTGTAATATCACATGGAATAATTGTCAATATGTGATTTTCTTCAACAATCTAGATTTTATGAATATATTAATGCTAAACGTGTTCTATTGATCGCCGTCGAATAATATTGGAAATGTTTTTTCAACCACAATGTGAAAAGGGAAGGATGTTAGTATTTTTAGTAAACAAATGGTGCTTAGTGCTTAGTTACAGTAAACAACTTCAAAGTGAACTTAATTATTGTTACATTAATCTATTAATAAGACATATGGGCTTATGAGTAACGTCAAATAAAATCTAGTAACCCACTCATTTCCTTTCTATTAAGTTCTTGCATGAACTCTCCTCCTGCAGTAAATACTAAATCAACTCGCTTTAATTTTAAATTAAAATAAATTAACTTATCGTGATTAAAATATACAACTTTTAATCATTTATTTATGTACGAGTATGGTATATATAAATATATATATATTATTCAAATAGTCATACGAGTTATTAACCACATATTTGCATGTTGTATAAGATTAGCACTTAATTACATAAGTGACACACTCCACACTTCGACTGTTTTCTTCGATCGATTGAAGAATGTTGGGCTTCACTGCTCTATAGACATTGACAGCTACTAAAGAATTTGAAGAATTAATTTATTGTAATTTTATGACATTAATGCATGTTTTATTATCAATATATCTATAGTATAGGAACCAACTATGGTATTCCATTCGATACTAAACAACAGATTATAATTCTATTTACATTTAGCATCACTTAATTGTCTGAATGCCTGAATGCAATATTGATGCACTTGTCTTTAGTGAATAAATCAAATAAATTGATTGGTTGGTGTTAATTGCGTCTTCTTGCGGAGACCTGTCAAAATCTATTTAGAATATTTTTCCGAGTACAGGCTCCATTACCTGTTCTGATGTTAAATGTAATTAATTACCTTTCTTGCTGTTAAATAAGATATGTGAGAGATTAAATGCATTTATGCATTAAGTAACCTTTCTGTAGAAAGCCAGATTGAAGGCCATCCAGTAAATTCACCAATCTATTACGTCTTAATATTTAGATGATGCGCCTTCGACTACTAGCTGGTTTCATTAGCAACCATTAAATGTTCAGTTTATTATTATAATCCAGTAGGATTAAATTAAATATTAAGTAATACACCCAAGCGTATTAACTCTTAATAGCCTAAGATGAAAAAGTAACTAAGTAATAATAGTAACTAGCTCTGTGAGTTTTTAATTACCAATAATTACTACATAAATTATACTTTTATTCTGCTTTTATATACTATTTTGTCGTTCAATTAATTTTCTTATATATGTGTTTTCATTATACTGTGCCAAGAGAGTCAGTGTAATTAAATTATTATAAAAATTATATACGGACAATTAAGCCAATAAATGTTTTCAAAGACCACTGATGATGGATAACTGGCGGTAATTAAAATAGTTGAGTGGTCGGCTTAAGAACAAATCTGATTAAAAATTATATTTTTTAGGTTTAAAATTTCTTCACTTTTATTCTCTCTTTGATTGGTCTCTATGCTTTTGTCATGAATGAAAACTAGTTAATCCAAAAAAAACATCTGCGGTTTTTTGTCACTAGATGGTGTAAGTACCCACACCATAAAAAATGATTACTTGACATTCTTTTACTGCACTTTTATTTTTTATCTGATTTATTTTTTTTTTGGTTTGAAATTAAATTTAAAATTAAATTTTAACTACATTTGATTTTAACATCAATTATGATAACAGTGACTATTTTCGAACAGTAGTAGTAGTGAATCATAACAACAAAATTTTCATTATTTGAATTAATTGCATTTTTGACTGACTATACAGCTGTTGAATATGGCCAAATAACGTCATCAGTAGTCTTGAAATTTTTTCTTATATTTAATTATTCGTAAAAATTTTTTTGCGATTGCAAGTACCAAGGTTTGAAATCATACCCTGCCAAATTTGAAGCCTAGACTCAGTGTTCATTAGGTAACTGACCCAGATCCGTAACTGATCGAACTTGGAACTTTATTATTTTGCTGTGAAAGTCCATTAACAAATTCACTTGATGTGTTATCATAAACATAAATCATGCTCGGTTCATCAAGTTTAATATAACTATATCAGCGCATGATCCATTCTTTAATACATTTTTCATACATTAATTTTAGTACAGCCTTCAACTCATTTAGCGAATTTTAATATGGCCGCAATTAGAAACTTTTCTTAGACCCGTTAATGTAAATCAGGGTCTTCCATTCCAACTACGCTGTGACTTTAATTGCGAACAAGGGAATTAACCAACAAAGAAATGACCCTAATGCAACGTCTCTCAATATTAGGCTTACGTCCTACAAGAAGGGAACGTATTTATAAACTTCACAAACTAATATAGTAGTGCATGAGCAAAGAGAAATATTCGTTATGAGAAAAGGGAATGGTTTCAGTGGACAATGTTTTATTTAGTTTGTCTTCCTCTGACAACTGTAAGGGAATCATAACAGTAAGTAATATTGCATTCCGAGTAAAGGTGTCGATGTTTGCAACAACACATACCTACTAAAACTTCCATACTACCTTCTGTTCGTCTTTCGTTGTTAGAATGTGAACAATTATTCAGCTAACCTAATTTTCTTTCGGAATGCTACTTGTGACTTTAAGTGGGGCGTACCGCAAAACAGTTAGAGAAACACTGGACTAGTGGTTACTATGTATATAGCATCAGTACATATCAATGTATTTTTCACTTAAATATATTAAAGCAACCTTTAGTTTGGAACCCATATTATATAACTATATCTAAATATAAAATTGATTAAAGTTGAATGGCAATTAGAATGATATAAATAAACCGAAATAATATTTTAATTAGTGTTTTTCTCTCTATTCTTGTAATTTCAAGAACTTGCTCGTCTGGTTAGTAAAAAACGGTGCCAGTTGTTCTTATCAATTAACATGTAAAAAAGTCTATAAGTAAATGACAACTGCTGTCAACAGTTTTCAAAAATAATTTATAGCCTAAAATTGTTATTAAATGCAAATATGAAAATCGAGATTACATACTTTTCGAGTTAAATTGTATGAGATTAACTGAATCTGGTCGGTGCCAACAAATTTTGTCGTGGCTATTTCAGTATGCTTTTAACTGTGTCCCTGATATTTAAAAACTTGCCAAAAGTCAAGATTACGAGCAACATTGATAATAAACTTAAATCCAAAACATTGTATAGAGTCGTAGTCGTAAAAGATCATGACCAACTTGGCTGGCGTTCTGAAAAAGTTCTTAAATTCTTTTTAAATGCTAAACTAAACCGACTAATTAGTTTTTAATCGAGGTTGTGTGTTGAATTAAAACTAAAACTAAAACAAAAACTAAGTAGAACAAGAAACGAAAATGGCAGCAAATTAATTAAACGTAATTAGAAACCATAACGCCACTTGATTGAAAATCAACTGAAGGTGCGAATTGTTCGCACCCGAACGGTAGCAATTTTTAGTTGATAGATTTTATGACTCCCACACTTAACTGCGCTTAGTTACCTTAACTCATAATTAACACAACAATTATTTCAATTAAACTATTTAACAATGCTTTTAATCAAAACTATTAAGCATAACAAAGAAGTATATGAGCTTGGCTCGAGCAGGTTCAATAAACTTTTAAATGCTATAATACCATAGCCGCGGCTCCGGCTCATTAAAATGACATAAAAACTGTAACTGCATAACCTTGTTAATTTGTTTATAGCATTTATTATAATTATTTTACTTTATGTTGACCAAGTTAACATAATTATTGTAATTGTACTTCACATATTATAACATTATTCACTACACCAGTTTTTTTTTTTTTTGAGCTCGGAGTTCATCCATTGACTGACTGACTCACTGAGCTCGCAAATAGCAAAGGCAGCAATGGCGCTTAAACGGCAGCAACGGAAATTACTTCCGGTTGCATTGCCCAGAAAACCTTTTCTGTTACCACACACAGACATACATACATACATACATCAATGCATACTTAGTCTATGGGGTATATGTGTGGTGTGGACTCTAAAACTTGACTTAGTTGCCTCCATTATTGCTGATGCAGTGTTAATTGTTTAATGTAACCTTGCTTTAATGTTCAGCACGTTTCTGAACAAGTCTATTCGGTAATAATTGTTTTATTACATTTTTATGATACACAATTGTGTTGAAAAACTATATTCATTCCTTAAGATCTTAGATCATAAACCCAATCGTGTTTATAATTAGCAAACGCTTTAGTGTAATGCCGGGAGTGATGTGGTTTGCGGATGTGTAGCCGCACACGTACGCCCCGTATTATTGGGTTAATAAGCTTGAATTAATAACCGAATCGAGTGCAAATATCGAAACGATCATAAACATTTATTTTAGAACATTTGTGTAATAATAATAATAAAAAATATTTAATTAACACTTAACTAAGTTAATTTTTAATGTACATAACAGATATTTATGCCTTCAAGCACATAAACGATTAAATTGAGTGCAAATATCTCCTACACACCCTTTTACGATTAGCTGATAAATTTTTATTATTGAAGGTATATTACAATATAAATATTAGTAATATTTTTATTGATCTATGTAAGCACAAGAATTGACTTGATTATTTCTTTGGATTAGAAAATCATTAGCATTATTTTCTTATCAAAATTTTTGGTGTTGTTAGCTAGCACTTTTGCATGTTTGATGGGCATTTATTGTTAAATTGTTGTTCACCTTTGATACTTATTATACCAAACTGGTAGCATAACCTATGCTGGCAGACCAAAAAGGCCACGTGTACGCCATCAGAATCTTAGTTTTTTAGTGCTAGTGTGCATCGCTTAGGATGCGGTGTTATTACCGAATTTTATTAGGATTTTAACAGAAATCTTAGTTATGTGCTCCAGTGCGGTAAAACTGTTAGCCCCCAAGTATTTTTGTGGAGTTCTCAAGAGAGCCGGGCAGTTACACAGTAGATGCTCCAGCAAAGTGGTGGATAATAAAACTAAAAAACAAAATAATTGTAAAAAAAAATAATATAAAAATAAATACTTTTGAAAAATAATTTATAAAAAACTTCCAAGTAAACTTCTAACAACAACGCTAAAATGACGTATATTGCATTTAAACCCTATAATGATATATGAATATAATTTTATTTTTTATATACATATACAATGTTATTCTTTATTATATACTCAGGCATTACTGGAACACATATGTATATGGCAAAGTACCGTTTTTTTGATATCAATATAATTAATAAAAACTATTTTTTTTATCTTAAGTTATTCAAAATATATTGGAATTCATTTCTAATAAGACCTTATTTTTATGTAAATCAATATATTATATTTACATAAATCAATATTTTTTATAAATATATACATACATATATATACAATATATATAAAATATGTGTGTTTTATATAAATATATATTATATATTTATACACATTTTATATATAATGAATTAGTAATTAAGATTTACTGGTCTATAATAGATTATTTTAATTATAGTAAAACTTATGCATTAATATTGATACCTTGATTGGTAATTATCAATTAATGTTTAATAAATTCCTTTTACTTGCATATAGTTAACTTCTTAATGTCTTATATAACACCTTTGTATACCCATAGTAACTAAAACAGTTTTTTAATAAGGAATAACTTAAATGAAATACTGGTCTGTCCGTGCAAAGCAATACTAGAACAGCCCATATTTTTATTTATTAATATTTTTTTTAACTAATTTTGTTACTAATTGCAATTAATTTTATAAAAATAAATATGCTTTTGTATTGAAGTATAAATTATTTTCCTACAGTTTTTAATAAATAAAGAAATAATATAATATTCTAAAAATTGTAAACATATTTGAATTATGTCAATATAACATAACCTTACATTTTTTTTTGAATTTGGCAATTCCATATGATGACATCAAGTACTTATATTTTTCCGCTCAATTATCGTAATAGAGTCTACTGAGACTTGCCTCAAACTGCGCACTATGTTGTTCTACTGATCTTTTAATACTCTATGTTAATTACTGCTGCCCGAATTGTCTCAGTTTCTAAACGTTAACTACGCTGTTAATCGATTGAATAATATCGTTTTTCCTTATAAACCATTTTCTTACAATTTAATTAGACAAAATGTCTTAATTAGAATACAAAATCAAAGCGATGGATGGTAAATACTAATGGAAAAGATTTTTTAACTTAAATGTGATAGTCCATTAAGTTCCTTGACCTGTCGAAAATTTTTCACCAATTTCTCCAATTGTGTATTCGCAATATTTTGACATCATCTCTAACTCCGTTTATCTATGCCTTTTTTGGTCGTTTTCTTTTGCGTATCTTCATGAACTCAGGCTCGAACATCTTCTACTGCTTCTTCTACGTACTACCTTATTTATACTCTTCTTAGTTTAATACTATGAATGAAGGCGAATCTCCATAGTGGTAACTACTTATTGCAAAGTATACGATTTTTTTATCTTATGGAACGACATTTCCTAATCTAATATTACATGGCATCAAAATGAGTCTAAACATCATCTAAACGGTTTTCATTTGCATAAGCATTTAAAAGCCTACTTAAAACGTAAAAATATGCAGTGTATGCTAAACATAAATTCTTTATTTTTTTGTAGATAAGAATTAATCCTCTGCCTCTCCTCTGGATCCTCTGACTCTCCGCAATTCACATTGTTATTCAGCTCTTCAATTCTTTATTGGAAATTATTTACTAAGATTTTATAAGTCGTACGATCTCACATACTGGATATGCTATATTGATATTCCACTGCTTATTAACACTCCACTGCTCAACATATATTCCAATTTCCATATTTTATAGATTAATTTATGTATGGTATGGAATAATTGACCATGACTCTAGTCGTTGATCTAGTGTCATATCCTGGTTATTTTCTTTTTATTTATAAAGCTCTATTATAGCTTGGGTTATATAGACCTCAACAAGTAGACCCATTTTGATACTACCAACTAGTTCCCTGCCAACTGATAACTATGTATTTTACTTAAATATTTCTTAGCTGAAATAAGTGCTCAATATATGTTAAGTATGTCTCGTGAACTCGTTCGAGTTCGTTAGAGGGCTATGGGTAGTGCGAACAATAAGAAACTTATTGTCTCTCTAACCCTTATGCGACTATATAGAAAACTACTGAAATCCAAGCGACAAAAGTAGACAATACTATGCATAATAACATTGTTCTATCTATGAAATAAACTGAAAAATAAGAGATTAATTGTTAACGATGGAAATGTATCCGTCAATAAGTTTTGTTAATAAATATCTTGGGCAATTATGATTATCATAAGAACAGTGATTTTACTTGAGTTCGAAAAGTTATACTCGTACTTGTTATTGTATTTTTATTTAGCGTTGTACCTGTTTCACATGTATACAAATTATCCGGATTTAAAAAAGTATAACACTAAATTAAACAAAATTATACCTTAAGTGCCACTTTACTTAGTAGAGTTTATAAAAATTAATTACATTATTCCGCATACAATTAAATAAATTTTAATAGATAATATTTTCCACCTGTCCATATTTTTAAATAAAACGCCCCGTATGAATAATATATTGTATTAGTGTGTTGTTTTAATAAAATTTTAATATGTTTAATAATCATTTAAGAAATTATAATAAAATCAATAATGCATTAAAGTATTTGAAATCGATTAAAAGTGATGCCATGTTATTGTGCATTGTATATAATTAAGTTAAGCACTAAATCAAAATATAATGCATTTCAAGAAAATAAAATTTCATTTTATTTTTAAATTAATTTAATAAGATTACAACATTTCTTTACACCAGATGTTTCATTAAAGCAAGTCCATTAAAATTATTATTAAAATAAAATAGAATTTTTAAATATTGATTTTAATTGAATTATTATTTTGCGCCAGATGTTAAAAAAGGAATTGGAATGTTAATAAACCTCATTATCACATTAAATCGCTTAACAACAGATTATTTTTATCTTGAATTGTTTTTAATATACGTAACTTGATATATAATTCATCGTGTCTTTCTATTTTTATAAACGAAGCTGGAAAAATAAATCAAGTTTTTAATAGCAATTTACTAAGAACAGAACCTATTGGGAACTTTCAACTTAACTTACTTAACTGACTTTTAAAGTACAATTATATTCCATCCTAGCAGAAGAGTTTCTGTCTCTTTAGTAAAAGTAGTGAAACCCTGGTTACCTCAATCTAGTCATCAAAATTAGTCCAATTAGTCCATGAATGCAAATGTAGCTTAAACTGTGTCAACAGACACAACACCTCAATCCTTCTAGACTTCTCTAACCACTCCCGTTTTCAGGATACGAAATAATGTAGAAACTATCAAACATCGGCTAAATATGGAACATTGTAAACCTTGACGATTTTATGACCTGCGAAATTCTGTTTTGAAACTAGCTATTGATGATTAGATTCCATCTGAATAAATGTTGAAGTCACAATGCCAGCAAACACACCAAATTGATATGACCTAAAAGCTTATAGGTTTTTTTTTAATTTCATGTCACCAGTGAGTATATAACTAACTAGTACTTTCGTGCCAAACACCTCTTTCATCTTGTCCTTACTGACGACAGTTTGTGTTTACCTTCTTTTGGGGATGACGGTAAGATCCTATATTATGACTAAATTAAATAACACCTTCTTATCTCTTCCACGCACCCTACACTTCCTCAAAAGGAACCGAAAATTTTTGTAATACAGCTGATTATAATTCACAGTGCAATAGACCTTCACCTCTGAGTGTTGTGAGTCTTTTTACAAGCCATACAAGGTGACTTAAGATACTTTCTATTAATTGGAATGGAGATGCTTTTTTTGTAAAATTCGCTATGGTTAATGATGACAGAACGTCTTGCCATAGTAGTCTATTCGAGTGGCATAAAATAAAGCTGTCACATAAGAAGTTTTTACAAATATGTCTTATATGTCGAAATCTGAGACTGTCTAAATAGTCTGCACCTCATTCGAATGTTTGTTTTTCCATGTGTATTATCTGCCAAGTTCTTGTGTTTTGTAAAGAATGGGTACATTCTTTTGATACTTTCTTTTCAATGTGTCTTACTTGATGATCTATTTTATCTCGTTCATTGTATTGTTCTGGTGTTTCGTTAACTTTGTACTCTCATTTTGATTAGCGAATTCTCTTAATTTTTAAACGTTAATATCGTTGCTCCAAAACTATTTCACAGAATGTTCGAAAAAAAATATGTTATACAAATATATGTAACAGATAGTATATATAAGTAGATTAAAAAAAATAAATGTCATATTTTAATATCATCCAAATTACTATGGATTTGATCCTACCGATTCAGAGAAATTTAAGCTTCTTGACTTGTTGTTTTCTCATTTCAATAAAATTGGAAGCAATTTTTAATGACTTCGGTATTTACGTTTTATTAAATTCAAATATTTGATTAAAAACAAAAATGATTCTTGATTTCAACCACCCAAATGTAAACAAAATAATTTATAATTTAAATAAAATGTTATTAAAATTCACTTATCGTATAACAAATTTGTCGCATTAATCTTTTACTGAGTTTTCATGTCATACTTTGCAGATATAAATTATCATTACACGTATTCAGTCCAGTTGATACACCTATATTTCAAATAAATCGATCATAAATCACCGGCATGCGCTTTATCTGACTTCAGAATTACTTAAACTAAACGGATACAAATATATATTTGTAGTTTCTATTTTTAAAGCTATTTTAATTGCAATCTTGAATTAAATGCAAATAAAGAAACGCTTAGCATAAGCAATTTAATCGGCTTATGAAAGAGAACATAATAGATGAATTTTTAGAATCCATGGTCATCTGACGTAGCCTCAGAAATATTTCACAAATTGCAAAAAAGAAGTTAATAATATATTGTTTTAAAATTGAAAAGTAACAGTTTTGACAATTAAATAAAAACCATGTTAGCTTCTCCATTCTATACTCACAGAATAAAATTTTAAAGGTATAAATTATTGAAGCGCCCAACACCAAAATCTCGCACACTCTGATGAGTGCCGCTTTTAAAAGATTAAAAGATACCTACATCCCTAGCTACAGTATACATATTCAAATAGCCATCGTCATTATTTTCCTAAAAACTCTTCCTAAGTCTCTTAGCGGACTCATACGATGCACTGTTGCTCCACTGAAGCCAAATTTTAGTATTCTTTTTCTGGGTTCTTAGACTTGGTGAAATCAATGGCAATGAATATTTTAATAATCTAGTGCGAACTAAAACAGTAATACCGTTCTGTTGACTGTAGTCGTTTAGTGGTGTGATATAGTATGTATCTAAGTCTTAAAACGGTACTGAAAGACTAATGCAGTCAAAGAACTAATTCGATTTTTTTTACAGCTAGGATTAAATTTGAAATTCGGAGTAAAAATTGTGGTTTGATCAATATCAGGAGAAAGGTCATGTAACCGGATGAGATACCGACGCGCGAATTAAATAGGTACTCATCGATGAGAGTAATTATAGCCATAGCATCAGATGAATAAGAGGAACGAGGTGGGCCTTGACGAACGTCAATCACGAGCTGATGTGCCTTAAACTACAATAAGGAAATACTTCTCAGATAAAAAAATTGAGGTTGCTTGCATTATAATCCTAAAACAATGGAATTATCTGAGCTAATAAAATTTCATCTTTAACTAGTCTTAACCTAAACTAGTAATATATGGTATACTACTATATAGTAATGTACTATTAAGAGTATATTGGACCGGAAGTTTCTCTTGTCTAACAATAGATATAATTACACACTTAAGGCAGTAGGTTATAAAATTCCTAGTTCAACTTTCAATAGAGATCTGTCATGATCGTAGTGCTCTGCTTTACTCGGATCATGAATTCATTTTGAATAAAAATAATTATAATTTTGATTTGTTGAGATAAATTGAATTTATTTTTAAATATCGTAAAAGTTGCAGCAAACATTATATTTAGTTTTTATATATAAGAACGAGTCTAAGATAAATAAATTTGACATTCTTAGTTACATAAATTTATTTTTATACTTTATTAATTTTTAAGAATTTTTTGGATAAAATTTTCTTTTGCTTTATTAACTCCACTAATAAAAATTTTTTTTGTTTTTTTTTTGATTTCATAAGGAATAAAAATTTTAATAATTTTATATTGTAATTCATTAATTTGCATGAACATTTTTTTCAGAAATTTAAAGAGAAAGTTTCATATATTTCTTTTTAATAATTTTAATGCATAATTATGCATATAATGTATTTAATAATTAAAAAAAAATATTTCAAAAAATTTATTTTTAAGTACTTTAATGTCAATAAGCTTTAACTACTCTGTGTAAATAATATACAATATAAATTATTGTTTACTTATTTACAAAACTTTCACAAATTCAACTCACAAGAACAATGCATTTCTTTAAATACTATATAATATATAGTATACAGTGAATAAAAAAAAATTAATTTTTATTTTAATTAAAAATAATAAATTATATATATATTGTAATATTTTAGATTTAAAAATTTCTACGACATTATTTTTAAATTTGCTTCTTAATATACAATGTTTTCAAGCAATTTTTCAAAATTAATTTTGTTTTTTTATATTACATATTGTTTGTATCAAGTTATTAATTAACATTAATTTTTGAAAGTATTTTCTTGTCAAAATTCACAAAGGAAAGAGGTTTTTCTTACTAATATTAACCACAGAAAAAGAAAAAGCTTAAACCACAACAACAACAACTTTAAGGTTAAGCGCAGTTTTTAATAATATTTAAATTTTTTGTTATTAATTTTAATTTTATTTAAATAACTGAATACTATTAAAGATATTCTTGGTTATGTTTGTGATAATCCAGCAAGTATTAATTAATTTAATTTAATTATATTAAAATTAATGCCTAAAGCCTAGTAGTTAATTCTCAATCATTTTATTGGGCATAAAACTGTATTTCAAAATCTATATGTATTTTAATGTATTAATAATATTTTTTTCTATTATTATTATTTTTATTTTATATTTTTTTCAAATTTTTTTAATAATAATTTAATTGCAAAAATAAACTTAAACATATAATTTTTGTTTAAAATCTAATTTTATTTATTTTAGTTGCAATATATTTTGAAATTATTAAAATTATTAATTAATTTTAAAATAAAAATAAAATATTAAAATAATAATATTAAAAATAATATTATTTATTTTTGGTGACAATATGGATATTGTTTATTTAATTATAAATTGAAAAGGAGTTTATCACTATTACTTTATGTATTATTATTTTTATTTAAGTATTATTTTTTATCAATATATATATATATATATATATATATATATATATATAATATATATATATAATATATTATACTTTATATATATACTTTCACATTTTGTATTACTTTTATTTTTTATATTATATAAAATAATATCATATAATATAATTTAAAAATAATTATGTAATTACTATTGTTCATTTCTGTTTTTAATTTATATTTATATAGCTTTGAGTTAAAAATACATTTTATATTTTAATGGCTGTTATACCAAATATTTTTTCATATTTAAATTTTTTTTTATTAAGTTTCTCTTTATTGCTTATATATATTTAAATTTATTAAGTTTTATTTTATTACTTATATATATTTAAATAAATATTTATATATGTATGTATACTTTCTGTTTTTATTCTATATGTTGCACATACCCTTTTTATTAAATCATTATCAATTCATATATTTATTTTTATTAGAGAGTTATTGTATTTATTTATGTATATTCAATATATTTACTCTTTCGTATACAAATATTCTTAAATATTGCCTTATTTACATTTCTTTATTATTAATAAATTATTATTATTATTGTCATATAATCAATTATTTATTTACTATTTTATTATTATTACTTTGTTATGTATTTTATTTTATTTATATAAATCAAATTTGTTTATATTTCCTCATATTTTTTCATTATTTACATATATTATATTTCAGATGCATGTAATTCATATATTATTTTTTATGTGCATTTAATAATATATAGTGTTTTTTCTGAATGTTGACAGTCTGTTTATTGTCCTTAATTTATATTTATTTCATGAGAATAAATATAAATAGTCAGAAAATATATTTAACTATTTGCCAAAAAATTAATTATTAATTTTTAAAATTTATTTATTTTATCTTTGCTTTAATATTTATATTCATATTTAATTATTTATTTTTCAATTATATATTGATTAATTAATTATTTATTATATTTTCACGTTATTGCTATAAATAATTTTTTCTTCCATAAATTTATATTGGTTTAATTTTCAGATTTATTATATACTTTTTTATTCACATTTTATGTTATAAATATATTTATAATATTAAAAAAAATTTATTTTGTATTTTATTTAAATACTAATATATAATTTTAATAAAACAAAATAAGACTTAAATACTTTTAGATATTTAAAAATAATTTTCTTAATTTGATAATAAAACTTTTATATATTAAACAAATTAAATAATATATTTTTTATTAAATTTAAATGAAACATAAAAATATTTATTGTCTAAATATTGTTTTAATTAATTTTAAATAAAAACCAAATACTCTTAATATTTATTAAAACAAATTAAAAGAAAACTTAATTATTTTAAGTACCTTTATTTTTTTTAAATAATCTGAAATAAATATTAAACATATTTAAGGTAATAAATCTTTAATTTGTTTTTCCATATGCAATTTCTTGAGAGCATATTGCTTGCAATTATTAACTAATTATTTATTTTTTGTGATATATATTATATGTACCTTTACATTACATATTGTTTTTAATATTAAAATGGTGTGTAATGATTAAAATATTTCTTTCATAATAATGAAAGATATATACATTTTTTTACTTTTTACTATAAACATTTTCTTATAAGAAAACATTTATAAAATTTTGCTTAAACTTAAATTTAATAATACATAAATCGTACACAGTTGTTATTAAATTATATATTTGGTCCCGTAAAATTCCATATAGGTACTAATTCTCTTAGCTTTCTTGTCCATTCACAAACTTGGTATTGTTACTTAGTATTATAAAGATTCACTTTTCTCAAAACTGCTTTGAACATATTATGCTATATAGTTTTCTTAAATTTAATAGTTGTTGATATATGTATATAATTGTATATATATATATACATATTATACTGTACTCGTAAACTGTCCAACCAAGTTTGAAAATATTTAGAGAAATTTAAGATATATTCTCCGAATAAGACACAAAAGGCATAAATTTATACTTAAAAACAATAATGATTAGTGTATTTAACTCAAATTATTATTATTGACATATTGTTATCTAGGAAATAAAGACTCCACGCACACAATAATATTAGCAAAGGAATACCAGAACATCGTAATGCGTTTATCGTACTTGAACAGCAAATTCTATTCTGATAAGTTCAGAACTCTCAATCATTATTTATTTATGAATCAGTTAACTGTGTGGTAATAATTTCCAAATAGCTTAATAATTATTTAAATTCAGTATTTATTAAGCATTAAACTTATTTAAGATTCTAACTGAAAATTACATGACTGCACATTGGTTGATATGTTTGTGGTATTACACTTGGTCATATTATTATATTTTAAGAAGCCTAAGAACAAGAAAAAATCGGGTTAAAAGAAATATTTTTCTTACGACAATATGTATATATATATATATCAAATGAAAAGAGAATAAGAGTAGGAAAATTTGTAATACTATATAAAATTTTAAGTCAAATGAAATTAGATGGCCATTTCTTAGTCTATATGTACTAAATTCCAAAGGACATTTATAATTCGGTTTTCTTATTTGATAACATTTATGTATTTCATATGTAAATTATCATATTAATGTATTTAACTTTGTTTGTCAAATTTTTTTGTTCCAAAACTTTTTTATTTATTTTACACACAAGATTTGTTATTTAAAACAATATCCTTTCTAAAGGCCATAGCTACTAGAGCTAGGCTAGATATAATTATTTAGTTATTTGCAAAACAACTCTGCAAATTAAAAAAATATACTTTATGCTTAATATATAAAGTATAAGCGCACAATAGATCTTAAAGGTCGGGGTGCTTTAATAGTCTATTAAAGTATAAAGTATTTAATATACTTTGTATAATATATATATACTTTATATATAAGCTATTCGTTCATATTTTTTTAATTCAGTATACTAGAATTCAGCAAGCTGATTATTTATTACTGAAGAAAAATTTTTTATTTAAATTATATTATATATATAGTTATAAACTATTTTTAAGTATATTTATATATAATTATATATTATTTATGATAATACTTAAAATTTTTTAAATTACTTTATGTTTATTATTTTAAAATGAATAGCTTATTAAGTCATTTTAAGTCCACTAGACTTCTTCAAGAAAATTATTTTTTTTTTATATATATTTTATCAAAGTTCGAATGTAACTACTCTCATCACATCAGACGTTGCAATGGAGAACTACTGTTTTGCCTATAAAATTGGTTCGTTTTAGTGTGAAGAATATTAACATTATTTAAATTTTATTTGAAAATTTTTATATAGTTAATTTTTTTTTTTTGCATTATAATGGTTATATATAGCAATAAAATATGTATTTAGTATGTTATGCAGCTCATACAAAGCAATTTATAGTAGCAAATGCCTTCAGCTACAAATTTAAAAACGTAGCTAATAATATAGCATTTTTATTTTTAATAATTAAATTAAAAATGAAAAAATATATATTTATTTTTTAATATCATATATTTGTCTTAAATTCTTACATAATAAAATCTACATACCTACAATAATAAACTTTATATATATATATATATAATATAATAATATTAATAAAAATAGTTTAAATACATTTAAAAATTCATCTTTTTGTTGAATAAAATATTTATATATATAAAAATCTTTTGTCTTTTTGTTTTAAAAAAAGTGTATAATATACAAAAAATAATACAAAAACAATTCGTGTAGTTGCAAAAGAGAAATTTTACTTAAAATCTAATGATTTTTTGGTCCAATATATAGTTTAAGTATTTAAAAAACGAAATAAATAAAAAACATTTGTCAAGGTACACGAAATAAAGATGAAATTCATGAAATGTATATGTGGAAATAATACAATAATAATAAAAAACGTATGCCAAATTGAAAATAATACAATTTAAAAATACAAAATGGTGCTTAACAATTATGAGTATAAAATGAAAATTGTACAAAAATTTTCACAAATAGAGATGAGTGCAATTAATATAAAAATAGTATGGGGGGAATGTTTGCGGCATGTCAATTTAAATTCATTACTTTAGATACTTTTTTTGGTAAATGACCTTAGAATGAGCTTAGAATGGACGCCTCAATTTTGCAATAGCATTTGTCAAATGTAGAATTTCGGTGTTCATCTGGTGTACGAGTGTGTCCAATTTCTCAACTGAGTCGAGGATTTCGACGCGTTCAGTGTGTGGATTGAAGCGTACTTCGAATGGTCGTGACATGGTGGATACCCAGCGACGGAATTTCTCTTTGGCATCTTCGAAACTGTCGGCCACATAGTAGATGGGTTGGTATTCCTGATCTTGATAGGGTTGTACAGCGGTGGATGCTGGTTCGAAAGCACGATGTTCGCACTTGTCGCTGATAGCATGCAAAAGTTCGCCGTATGAGGAGAGGAGACCAGCACCATAAGCTTTTACTTCACCGTGTTCCTTGCAGAGACCGAATTCAACAGTGAACCAGTAAATCTGTAAGAAAAAAACACCAAGAAAAAAAAACAATTAATTCGTGTGAAAAACTTAAACTTTTATGTGCACTACAAAAAACTACAACCGAAATCTAATCTTAAATACTTGACACTGACATTTGAAAAATAATTCACTAATGCTTTCAATGCTTTTGAAACGGCAAAAATTCGGATAAGATCAAATTTGGTGTTACGAAAACATTTTGAGCACATGACAATAGCCTTTAAAAATTCAATTTGAAAAATCGCTACATTTTGTACAAGGTCGGGCGGGCAAAATTTTGTTACAGAAACTTGCACATTTAAGTCAAGATTAAAAATGCAACTCGCTCAAAGCCACTACCAAGCCGACAAGCCGCCAAGCCGCCAAGCTGCCAAGCTGCCAAATGCACGAACTTGAATCAGCGAATGGCAAGAGCAAATACTGCAGCCGACTACTAGTTTTGCCAGCTGGTTAATGTCATGTTTACTATTTGCCTTTGGCCGCTACATTCTAATAACATTTTTTTTTTCGCTTTTAGCTAGCGTTAAGGCCAGCTTTATTCCAAATCGCTTGAGTTTATTCTGATAATAAAGCACCACAGCCATTTGGCCTAAAACTGGCAAATTGCATGCGATCGAACGTGCATTGATGCGTTACGTGAACTTTACATGAGACCGACTGACTGACTAAGTCTGAGTCTGAGTCTGAATCCGAATCCAAGTCTGAGTTTGAGTCTGTTGAAGCGATAATTTGTTACCAAGCGGTAAAGTAAGGAGTTGTGGCATTATATGACATGGGCGTGTATTCCAAGCATTTTGGAGCTAAAAATTCAAGGGGCGTCTCGCCTAACACCCAGCGCAAGTGTTGGCCATTGACGGCTACTCGCTTAGCAAATAAATTGCCAGTTAAATTATAATTTGCGAAAAATTGCTTCACTGCACAAATATGTCATAGTTAACGATTTTTAAATCAAGTTAAATGCAATGCTTAACTAACTCGCTACTAACTAACGAGCTAAATATTTATTCAAGGCTATTAAGTAGTGCTAACTCAATTTGCATTCTGCATTAACTTCAACTGCTAACGATATGCATACAAAATGCAAGATACAATACACAAGATACAAGATACAATATACTAGATACAATATACAAAATCAATTATTATCATTTTTAATATAGCGATTATTCAATACTTACAGTGGACAACTTTTCGATTTCTTCATCAGAGGCACCCAACGAAGCCAAGCCAATCTCTTGCGAGAATTGTGCAAAGCTGGGATCAGCTAAGAGTGGCATGTGTCCAAGCAATTCATGAATTGTATCACTGAAAATAATTAAAATGGCAAATAATTTAATTATGTGTTTATATGCAAGAACAATAAGCAGAAATTAGTCGTTGTAATAAATGCAAAAATTGCTACTGTTACTTGGTACTTGGTACTTCTTACTTATACATTGTAAATTGTGGCACTTAAGTCATGAGTCGCACAAAAGGAAAAAAGCTAAACTAATTATGTACATGAAGTTGCTGTAAAATGATGCCAACAGTGGCATTGTTAGAAGCTCCGTGCTCCGGCCTCCGTGCTCCGTGCTCCGAGCTCAACATATTGCCATACAGACCACAATAAAGAAGGGCAGAAAGTCACATTTCTCCAAGTGGCTTTTTTTATTGTTGTGGGTGACTATGTTCCTGACTGTGGCAGGGACTGTGGAGTAGCGGTGGCAGTGGCAGTGGCAGTGGCCAATTACTGTCTTCCGGTGTAAAAATAGTCAACATTGTTGGAAAAAGTTTTCTACAATTTCTTCTACTTTTGTGTGTGACATGCTAAAAAGCATATTTCCTGCACCTCAACGACTGTCAAATGAAATTAGTTTGAAGGCTTTTATTCTGTCACCAAAGAACAGCAGCAATGAAGGATGTGATAGCAGAAGTGGCAGAAATGTTTTAGATTCAAGTTAATTTAGGAGCAAAGGCGATAGTAGAATATGCCTTTCAGTGCGTTAAATATACTAATGGAGATACTTTTAGATATGCATTAAAAAATCATTCGTTACAAATGTAATTATGCTCCATATTGACAAAACGATTGATTTTCAAAGCTATTTTAGGAATAAAGTAGAGCATATAATAAAAGGAACCTTAAGTATGTCAACAATTGCTTGACTTTATATTATAATTGTTACTAGTAGAACAATCAAGCTCGGAGCTTATATTGAATAAATACTTTTTAAATATGGATATTAGGAACTACTCAACAAAGAAAATGCTTTCAAGAATTTATTTCTAAGAAACAAAAACCTTGGTTCGATTAAAGACAGTTGTAGTATAAATGAACTGATCGTTATAGTGTTCCACTTCTAAATTAGGAATCTGAATTGCTGTTATTTATCTGCCTTTTTGACTAAAAATGACTCGTTTTTTCATTTTATCCATTATAGAAATATATATATATGTATATATATATATATAGAGTTTATCATGCAACAGGAAGCGAATAAATTCTTAAAGTCTACTAATGCCAACTTCTTAAAGTCTCAAGACAGCAACAGTTACTACCTCAACAACTTTTTGCATTATATAATTATAATTATAAATATATCAATGATAAAATTTTGAAATACTTACGGTTCTGGGGTGTGGTATGGTGATTTAACGTGGCGCACATATTGTGTGCTCTGGAAAATACGGAAAGCCAATGAAGCCAAGAAGTCACGAGCAGTCAATAAACCAGCAGCTGGACGCAATGTGAAACCAGTGTTCTTACGTAAAAAGTCAGACATTTCTTGCAATTGTGGCAAACGTTCATCAACGAAGATTTTCTCGTCTTGCAATTTCTTGAAAGCGGCACGATATTCAGCGCAAGCATGTTTTGGTGCCAAATCCAAAACAGTACGGAATACTGAACGCCATGTCTTGACTTCGACATCGGTGTAAGTGATGTATGGAATTGGATCACCATATTTGTAAGCAAAAGCAATTTCAGCAATTTCCTTACGACGTTGACGATAGACTTTGTCAGCAAAACCTGGATGATTCATATCCAAATCTGGTTCGTATTTGGTCATCAAGTGATTGCAGTTATCCAATTCAGAGGCATGCTTGGGGAACCAAGGTGCCTTAACACTGATATTGTTTTCAGCTAACAAATTAATGCTGCTGAAGCTACCAGATTGACGTAGTGAACGGATCAATTGTAACAAATTGCCACGTGTCATATCCAATTTGATGAGTACATCGTGTTCAACACCTTGTTCGCGTGATTGACGTGACTCAACGTGTTGTACAGCGCCATGGAAAGTTTCAATTGCTTTAAGTATGCGACCCAATGAGGAGATGCCCTCCTTAAGACGTACCACTAAAGCAGCACTTTGCATGGCATTCTCAGCTTCAGCTGATTCAGAAGCAGCATTTGCCAAAACAATTTCATCTTCAGTTAAGCCGGCATCTATGGAAATTGAAATGAAATGAGTTGAAATACAGGGATTAGTATATTTTAAATTATTGTAATTTTAATTTCTTAAGGCATTAATGCAGCTCTTATGACAGAAAATCTTTAGCAGATTTATTATTCTCTGGCAAATCCGCTTTTATGAAATTTTTACAAATTCATCTTTTATGCGCGGCACGAAAACTATTTCAGCCAATTGAGTTCGACATACACACGTTCGCATAGATACTTTATGTTAAGTGTACGGTGTCAAGGGTTGCCATGACAAATGCTAAAAACATTATGCATATATATGTGTACATATATACGAGTATATATTATTTTATAGAATTGGAGCACAATCAACGTAAGCGCCATAACGATTAAGTTAAGTCGTCATAGGATTTCTTTTCTTCTCTGCCATTCTGCCATTTTATTGTGCATATTATGTCGTGTGGAAAGCAAGGAAAAGCTAAAGGAAAATTGAATCTAAAATCCTTATAAAAATATTTCTTAAAAGGAAATGTGCAATTTTCCATTTAGAATATATGGACGTGTGTACGTGTATCTCAGCTCCTAACACGGCTAAAAGCCACAAGTGGGTGTTAGTTGCTTTATGGTTCTATTAATGCAGCGCAAGGCGTTAAATCAGTGTCGCTTGATGTGCCAAATCAAAGTTAAGTACTTTAAATTTATTTTATGATTTATGTTTATGCTTACCATCAGAGTTGTTGTTGGATTGTTCAGTATTGTTATGACCCTCTTGAGCTGAGGAATTGTCTTCAGCATGGAAATAGGTTTCATTGTCTAAAGTGCCACAACATTTATAAGGAAGTAGGAATCATGCAAAAAATAATATAAGAAAAAGTAGGAAAACATAAGTTAAATAAATTATGGAATTATAAATTAAATAAAATTGTAATATTTAATAAAAAAAAACAAAAATTAGGAATTGTGAGGAACTTAACTACCTTCAATAAAATCTTGTTCATCATTCACTTCCAGATCAGCGGGAATTTCAACATTTTCTGCATTTTGCAAATCAATCTGTTGCTCAGCTGGAACGTGCTCGCCTTTGGCTTGCAGAATGCATTCTTCCAAAGAGGCATCTTTTGTTTTTTTTTTGGAACAGATAAAGGGAATCAAACCAAATAATATAAAAATAAACAAATAAAGAAATAATAAAATAATTAATAAAATTGAACAACTGGGTTTTTAGTATATAAGGGATAACAGGAATATCAGGGTGTAACAGTACATGCTTTGTAGAATTAAAGTAATTGGACTTGTTAACTTACCATTAGCTTTGGTGCGTGCTTCCTCCAAAACAGTTTGTTTGGTCTGCTTGACTACCAAACTTTCGAAGCGTGCATCATCTACCAAAGAGCGGCGGCGTGATGGATAACCATTCTGTAAAAAAAAGATTAATAAAAATTTATTAGAAAAACACTTCTAAAATAATTGTTATTTATTGTTATTGTTATAGTCATCACTACACACGACACACTACTCTAACTGCTCATTATCTCTTAATGAGCTATAATATCTTTGAAGTTTCTCGCTTAGCTGATTTCATACAAAAATTTTGTGCATTTTTTTTTAATTTTTATTTTGATTTTATATTCATAATATTTTTATTTCTTATCTTTTCAACCTTTAACCTTAACCTTCAAATATTTCAATGTATCAGCGTTTCTGTTTAAAATTTTTTATATATAAAAAAGTTCGTTAACCTCTTAGAAATCGAAGCAAATCAATAAATATTTGTATAAAAACAGGTATTTGCAAAAAGTTCCATTTATAATATCCAACCTATAAGATATTCTACTACTTCTGTTAAATATATAAGATCAATTATAGTACAAAATATCTGGTAACTCTTTTGAGCGATTTTCAAACACATTTTGAGCCCATTTGAGCTGGCTTTCATACACAAAAGTCAATGACTTATGCCGCTCTTATGAGTACTACGCATCTATCTTCAACTTATGCAACTGATGTGTCTACACCTCAACAATCACAACCGTTACCTTCACGTAAAAAACTGTCTTTATATATATGTATATATATATATATATGTCTATATGTTTAGTGACATAATTTAAGTGCTTAAATATTTATATAAAAAAAAAGAAAGAAAAAAATTTCAACATATTTTTGCAGCTTTCATGTATCAATCGATCTTCGATTACAAAATCTTACTTAACGCATTAAAAACGAAAGTTTAGTTTCCCGCTCTATCTACTATATAACTATCTCAGAGTGACCGATTGATCATACTATTTTGTATGAGTTATATGAGTCTTCTGTTAAGTGTGTGGCTTGGTGTGAGCAAAACATTAAAGCGTTTATTGATGGTCAAAAAAGTAGCGCAGTTTGCCGGTAAAATTATTTAAAATTGATTTTTGTTTTCATTGTTTTTGTTTGTGTTTCTTGCGCATACTGCCGCCAGATATTGTATCTGCCAGATATTTTATCTGTGAAACACAAACGATCATGCACGCGTGCGGTCTTAAGTAAGCTAAATTAATGCGCTCCGGTATTGTTAATTTATGTCATGTTTTGATATTGTAAATTGTTAACAAATTGACTTAATGTGGCTATAAAATTCATTGATGGCTTCATTGGCCCGGCCCGGCCCGTTGCAGTTTGTATCGAGTTCACATATTGACTGCCGCGAGATGCCACTAGTTTAATTTTCACACATTTTTAAAATTGTTTATTTGCATAAATTTGTATAAATTTTTTTCTTTTTCGAAACAGAAAGAAACTATAAGAAATTTATAACAGTTGAAGATACTTTTTCGGGGCCAAATCAATAAGATTTGAAAATTATAATAGACGGAAGAATTGTTCGCATGTGGAACAGGAAATTACCTAAACTGTGAAATATTAATATTGAGAATGCAGATCAGTTGCTACATAAATATTTCTAAGAATATAAATACTCGAAATATATATTATCGTCAAACCTATCTGCTGACCTATTTAATGCATATTAGCACCACACCACTTGAGGGACACTTCCTGCAGCCGAGGCTTGTGAATGAGTATGTCAAGTTATTTTCAACAAACTTCAGATGCACTAAAGATGATGAAAGATATATATGCTATTAAATCATAAAAATTTCTTTAAAACTGGAGCATAAAATGAACTTCAAAAAGCTGCTTTTTCGTGATATTTTCGTTTTCAATGCAAAACAATGACAAGTATTTTTTTGTTTTTTATTGGATTTGTTTGTTAAGGCTGAGTTGTTGGACCATTGGACGAACTGTTGATCAGACCTGATTAGGGCACTTTCACTCTTGTTTATATCATTATTTATTATATTTGTTGTTAAATAATACTTAACACCTTGGGCTTTTGTTGTTAATTTGACCGCAGTGGCCGCTTTGTTATTATAATTATTGAGAGGCTTTTTCAAAGCAATTCTGAGGTGTAAATTGTTTTTAATGTAGGAAATTTTTATATTAATTTACATATAAACAGACAAATGTTGAATTTGCAAAAATCTTTTTTGTTTTCATTGAAAAAATTACCAAAGAGCATAGATCTATGGCTATTTACTAAAAGTTATTTACTGATATTTCTAAGCCGCACATCTTGCTAGCAAACAAAAGTCACGTAGTCCAATTTTTGGTATATAAAGCTACTAACTTTGCTAACTTGTTATTTTGGCATTGGGAAGATACAAGTTGTGAAATTATGAAATTATTTATAATTTTTGATAACAATAGTTGAACTATTTTGTAATAAAATTTGTCAATTTTTATACAATTATTGTTTTTTTTTAATTTTTTTTTGTATTACAATTGCTATAATAAAGCGTTAAGGTATGAAATTTTCTAATTGCAAAAATTGTTCTCCGTTGAATTTGATGTATTTGAAATACTTTTATATTGAACCTATTGCTGTATTTATTGCTGTATATTAAAAAAATCAGTTATAGTGATCAAATTGGAGTATAAAATATTAAAAAAATATCAACAAAATATAAATTTAACAGAATCTTAACGCAAAGAACTAATCCTACATTTATGTTATACTTTATAACTTTATTATTTTTATTTGCGCATGATTTTATTTTTAATTATGTTATTTTTTTTAATACATAACGATTTTTAATAATATAATAAATAAAAACTGATAAAAATTTGAAAATCTATCATTTCTATTTATTAATTTTATAATTTTTGATTTTAGAGAATATTTTTATATTAAAAAAATTTTGAAATATAAGAACGAACTTTTTTAATAAAAAAAATTAATTATGGAAAAGCGTATAAACTCTTAAAAAAATTATTTTTCAAAAATTATAAAATGAATTTACTAAATTGACCAAAATTAGTTTTAAATATTACTTTTAATATAGCGAATATTATTTTTTTAATATGGCCGCAATATATTATATAAATAATTAATAAAAAATTATTTATAATTATCCCGAAAGTAGTGCTTATGGCAATATTTTAATTTAATCAATAAAAATAAAATATATTAGGAATTATTTATTATTAGTTTGTAAGAATTACTTTAAGTGAGAACTTAATTTAATAAATAAAATTATTAATAACCAATTATTTATAATTAGTTTGAAAGTAGTTTGAAAGTAGTGCTTTTGACAATTATTTTAATTCAATAAAAATAAAATAAATAAGGAATTATTTATTATTTGTTTGAAAGAATTACTTTAAGTGAGAATTTAATTTAATAAAAAAAAATGCATTTATTTATTATTAGTTTGAAAGAAATATTTTTAAAAATATTTAATAAAAAAATTAAATTCAAATCATAAGTTTTTATATGTTATTATTTCAATTAAGTAATTAAATGTTTTTTAAATTGTAAATTTTTAATATAAGAAATATTTTTAATGATTTTTATTATTTTCATATTTTTTTTTATTTTGTTTTATTTATAATTATATTTTGTTAAAGAAATTAAAAATTAAATAGAAATTTTAGAATTGGAAACTTTTTTTTTGAAAAAACTTTTTAATTGAAATATTTTTAAATCTTATATATATATATAATAAATGTTATATTATATTATATATATAAGAATTTTTTTGGAAATACTCACCTCAATGCTGTATGATTTTTTGATAGCGAACATTTCGCGGTTCTTTTGTGCTGCAGCTACGGCCATCATTTTGTTATAGTTTTTTGTTGTTGTTGTAAGTTGAAGATTAAAAAATTCAAAAATTTATAAAAGTATTAAGCACTTTAGATACTTTTTGTGTGTGTTTTAAAGAATAGAATTCTCGCTCGTGTTGTAGGAAATAAGCCTTTAGAATAACACTTTGCACTGCTTATTTTGTTCCTTGCTCTCCAATTTCTGTTAACTTCTAGAACTGCTTGTGTCTTAATCAGCTTTAGAATTTTTCACAAAATTGTAATTTTATTGAAAAATCTTTTTCTTATTATAGTAGCACCAACAGGACGATAGAAATCCTTTTTGAGTGTGTTTATTATCACGTTGTCAACCGTTAATATCTCGAAACTTTTAAACAACTTTAGTGAATGTTAAGTAAACTTTTCGATTTATTTATAATTTATTTATTTTACGTAAAATTTTAACTTTTATATCCTTTTTGATTTGACAATTAGGCAGAAAAGCTAATGTAATTACTACAAACAGCGGCACTTAACCAAAGAAGAAGCAAGTCTTAAGAGCGAATGATAGCGAATCAATGAATGCCTTATGTCCAGCTCGGTGCGCTTAAATACCCTCAGCGTACGAGCATCAGACGAGCCGAAGCCGAAAGTGAGCGCGAACGAAAATCACCGCTGCTACAGGTTTTGGTTTTCGCATATCTCGGACGACAAGTCTGCCAAAACGATTAATGAAAACAAAACAAAACAAAACACAAAAAAAATACATATTAATTATAATAAATAAGAAGAAAAAAATACCACCAGTGTTACTAATGTAAGCGTAATACGGCACGATGTGTGACGTATTTTACATACAATATCAACCAACGTCAGGAGTCAGTCACAGCGGAGCGGGTGTACAAGTTTTAGGTTTTTTTTTTTTAGAGACGAAAGCGCGCACGCTTCAAACAGAGCAAGAAACCAACAACAAGAACAACAGCAGCAACAACAACTATAAGCGCAACAATAATAATAATATACTCCCATTGCTTACGAATGCTCATACGTAGTGTTTAACACACAAGTGGGGTTTCCTCTCGCTTTGGATATCAAGTTCAAGTACCAAGTACAACAACACTGTACACTGCAGAAACTGAGCATAGCATCATAGCAGTAACAAGTGTGAAGTTGATAATATTGAGTATGCTGGGTTAAAATATTTTGGTACTGTGATATGGTGCTGTGCGGTGGCAAAGAGTACGTAAGTATGTATGTGTACATGTGTACATGTGTGAGCTTTAAAATTTCTGTGAAGTGAATGAGCATATGCATGGAATCTCCCAATAACAGTTGTAGAGATTTTTTCTTGCTTTTGTTGGTGTATGAGTGGTAGTGATTTGAATAATTGGTACAGCAGCAGGTGTGAGTGTGAATTTCCATACGCTTGCGCGTCATCATAAAATGCAATATAAATAATATAATAAAAAAAAAAAATACCAGAATAATTATTATATACTAACCATAATCATAATAATATTAAGAAGTTCTAAGAGTTATTAATAATTTGATGAATCTTAACTTAATTTTTTACTTTTCGCATGAAATCGTTCAAATTCTTTCAATTGTGCGTTTACGCCTGCTTTAATGGGGAATTTTTTATTGTGGTTTTTACAATTCACACTTACTCAACAGTCATGCACTTAAGCAGTTTTGCAGTTTTGCTCCTCATTACATTTCGGCTCACTTTTGATGAAGTGATATCAGTTGCAGTTGAATGAAGTCAACTGCAGAGTAAACACCGTATTGGGTATTGACCGCTTATGTTAGTTGCCAGTGACTGTTAACCACTTACATTCGTCAATTAAGCGCACTTCATACATAGCTGTGTGCACCACTTCACATCGCTTAAGTGGCTTTGGTGAACAGACAAAAGTCTATGAACACAATGTGAACGGTAGGTAGCGTTGGTGTAGGCGTTAAAAATTTACTAATAACATTTTTATTATGGATTTAATTTTTTTTTTAAATTTTTATTAATAATCGTTTTTTTTTTTCATTCATAAAGATTTTTTCAATTTTAAACAAATTTTATTGATTTTTTTATTTTAACGACTTTTATTCTAATTCAATCATTTTTATTCTTTTTTTTTTGTTTGCTATTTTAAAATAATTTGTTACAATTAATTTTGTTAAGTGCTTTTGTTTCGTTTGAGCTGTTTGAGCTATGAAACAATTTGACTTTGAAATATTTCTGTGCTTTGTGGCTCAGCAGATTCAATAAGCGGATACGGATACGGATCTCTCAGTGTATGCAAAGGATTTTTTGATTTTTACACACATTATATTTAAAAAAAATTAAAGGAAATAATTAATACGCTTCAAAAAAGACTGAAACTCAATTAACGAGAATGCAGAATACTTTTTCCATACAAAACTATAAAGTAACAAATAAATATTAACAATTCTTTTTAAGTTCAACAACAATCTAGCTACGCCTGTTAAGTCCTTGCCAATAGAATCAATTTTAGTTAACAGCACTTTAACAGAACAGATAACTGTAACAACAGAACGCTAGTTTCATTTCTGACACCTAAGCCGTTGAATGTGATGCGCAGTAAAAAATTTATAAAAAATAATTAGAAAGAAAAACTACAACTTATGTTAATTCTATTAAATAGTTTATCCTTTGTTTAAAATATTTTTATTTTATTAATAATAATACCATAAAATGATCTTATTGTTTTATGAATAGGCTAATTAGTCAATGTTAAACGATATTCAAACTTTTAAATTAGTTTTAAAAATTGTATTAGATTGTCATCGATATTTTGACTATAATCTGTAGTCATCTTCAGGGTACGCTTAACATAAATAGTGGAAATATTGTTGACAATGAAATATATTTATTAAAACTAATTCAAAAAATCGAGTATTATTTAACATTAAGCAATCGGCTCATTAAAGAACATATTAAATAATTTTATAATCGTCTTAACAAAGCATTATCCCTTTTATCCTAACAGCAAGACATAATCATTGTTTTTTTTTTAACTGTGATTGATTTATATATATTATTTGCCACTCATTTGCTGCATTGTATTTTATCATGTAACTTTTTCTAGGAAAGATGTACCTGAACCTTTTTTTATTGTCCATAAAGAAGTGTTCTTTACAAAACAAAAACAAATATTCGTAATTTACCTTTAAAGGGATGGATAGGTAAGATTATGCATTTCACTCAGAATAATATTGTATTTCAGATGAAAATGAACATCAACCAAAAAAATAAAACTCTTAATATAAAAAGAAGACACGAGCAAAGTCACGTCCTCAAATTTGGAACGAAAATATTAAGATGCAAAGAGTTGGATTGTTTGAATATACGTTAATAGAGAAACTTACCTGAAAAAATAATAGAAATGAGTAAAAATTGTAATTTTTTTTCTTGATATGTAATAATATTAACCTTTTATATTATAGAGACTAAATACTTTTTTACTTTCACTGTTTATTACTAAGACACTGTTTATTACTAACAATATATTTAACTAAAATCTATAACTCTAAAGGTTTTATCATCTTTTCTTTAACAAAAAATAATTGTCCTTGATTTTAGAAACAATTTTATTGCAACTTTTTCATAAATATGACTCTTAGAAATAATACCTCTATAGTATTTTTTGTATATACTTTATCTGAGGACGATATCTGCAGACCTGCTTAAATTATAAAATTTAATGTGGGATCTAAGCTTTGGCTTAGTTACTATTTACTTTTGTTTGAAAATGAATAAATAAATTAAAATTTATAATTTGCTAAATTTACTAAGTAATTGTGTTTATTTTATAATTAATTTTGTACAGATGCTATGAGATAATTTACTTATATAGTTGAAACTAGTAATTAATTCCATTGTCTTAATTTCAATTTAATTCTTAGACTTTACTAGGAGCTTAATTTAAATAATTAATGATTTAATTAATTTTTTTAATTGAACTGAGTGATACGAACATCAGCATTTACAATTAAAGACAACTAATGCCCATTGTGACGCCTTTATAGATCTTCAGAGGTGGCGTTCTACACTAATCATTTCATCCAATATACGAGTAGTTCCAAGTGTTATTCTTCACAAATCGTTTTATCTTCTTAATTAAGTTAAAATCACTTAGTATGTCTACTTTAGCTATCTCTACCAGGCTAACGAAAACACATTCTGGTACACATTGTTGTAACTTCGTCTATAGCCCTTGCCATAGACACAGAAAGTGATTATTAGATTCTACTTTCTCTTTATCGTAGCAGCACCTATAAAGTCCAGTGCTTAACAGCGAACTAAACAACCTATATGGTATATTTAATTATCTTTTATTGGAATATTATTTTGTGATTTCCATCAACAGAAATAGTACAGAAGGAATTTAAAATTTAGTTAATATACGGTATGCTCTGAAGTTTTTAATCTAAATATGAAGGAGGTGCTTTAGGGTGAATATATTTTTTTGAATTTATGCATTTCTAAATATATCAGCTATCAAATTCTTTTTTAATACTTGTTTTTATTGCTTGACCTAAGTGTCTACATGTGATCCTACGCTATCTAGAGCCACAGTGAAGGTCGAATGTCTGGCTTTAAACGTAATCGCTTCTGTTTAGTTGGTGAAAGCCATTCTGGATGGAAACATACTGCTGCCATTGACAAAAGCTTTGAAAAAATATATAAAATGGTATGGGATGACGATCCTATAAAAGTTAGAGAGTTTATTGAAACTGTGAAAATTTCACTTGACCGCTTTTAATTAATATTTTATGAATATGAAAATAAAAAATGAAAAATATTCTATGAAATTTAAGGCATGAAATAGTGTTCCTCGTATTAGGTAGACTTTGAACTGAACGGTAGAATGGTTTAAACAAAAAAGATGACAAATTTTCTCAGACTTATTATTGTTAGTTAAATATATATTCTTTCTTAACTAGATGTACGCGTTTGTGATAAACTAAGAGATAATAAAAATATATCATCCGTTCAACTGCAGTTACTGAACATCATTAATAAAACTTATAATTTATTAGCAACATTAACATTCAAGGACTTTCATTATTGTAATGATTAATATTTAATAATTTTTGAATATTTAAAAAATGTTTTGAATCAATAATTTATGAATTATTTAAATCAATGAAATTAATAGCCAAATAATTGAAAGTAATCTACAGTATATTTTACATTTAATTAGAGTATCACTTACAATGCATTATTAGTAAATCGAATTAAAGTATTTAAACTACTTTTAATGTCCGTGAGGCAACAATTATTGCAAACAAATGTACAATTCAATAAATGTATCTATACAGCATCTAAATACCTGTAGTCGTATCTATAAGATACATACGTTGTGTGCGTTGTGACATTCAATTTCTTTTTAAAACATCATAAGTGCATTAATTAGACCAACTAAGTAAGGCAAGGAAGGTACAATTGTAACAATTAAAACAAATGGTTTGATAATTATTTTTATAATTGACATTTATTGTTAATTATATTAAATATTAATAACACACAATTGATTTCAAATGAAAATTTGTAGATTATCTCTAGCAATTATGTGTATTAAATCTGTATCTTATAGATATAATCTGAAAATTTAACTAATTAAATGAAATATTTAAGTCATTTTGTAATTATGAACCTAATCCACTTATATACTGGTACTTAATAAATATTTGAAATCTTTGCAGTAATTAAAAAAATTTTACCACAATTAAATTAAAAAAATTATTTTCTAATAGTCGTTGCTAAGAATTTATGCTTTGCACTGAAATGCTTGAAAATAGTGCTAATTTAAACGTTCTACAATAGAAAGTATTATTTCTATTAAATCATTAAATATTAATTAACCCGAACATTCTAAGCAAATATTTATATAAATAAAAAAAAAACAAAAAAAAATTAAATAGTTTAAACAATATCAATATCATTCCAATAATGTCATCTGATAAAATCTACCCAACAAACTCTGTTGACGGCTTAGTCATTAGAACCCACAAGCAAAAAACTCAACAGATTATTTACAATATTTAATCATAAAAATTTATTTTGTAAAAAAAATTAATTAAGAAGTCATGCATTTGTCTTTGAATTAAATATAAATTAGTCTAATATAATGCCACATTTACTTAATTAGATAGTCAACAGGTCTACTTGAAAAATTACACGCATTTTAACTGAACGCATTGAAGCCGCACCAACGGCGGATTCTGCTATTTACGGTGATATTTTCTGCCTTGGCAGTTGCTCATGTATAAAATCTGAAAATCTCGTGCTCTGTATCTATGTTTCTATTTATCTATGTATCTATGTGAAGTGATGTTTTTAATATCATTTCATTTCAGTTTGTTTATTTTATGCTTCGCTTTTTTTAAACTTATTTTTTGTACTAAGTTGTATTATAATTTCTTGCTATTGACTGACTGCTCGTTTTTGCCATTGATCTACATTAAATAATATATGTAGAAAAATCTGGTCATCCTTGCTATAAAAAGTGAAAAACATAAGCTTAAAAACTTATTTTCAGATATAACACACACCAAACACTTAATATTAAAATAATGATATTTTGCTAATAAACACCTTTGTTAAAATAATCAACTTTTTCAAAATAATTCTTAGCAAATATCATTCACTTGCAGATATATTTAAGCTTTTGTAGATTTTCATACTCGTATAATCACAAGGCAATGAAGCCTTTGGGAAAATAAAATATAATATAATTCTAAATTGTCATAAATATGTATAATACTATGGATAGTGAACAATAAAAAATAATAATGTGAGGTAAGAGGAAAGTAATGAACAACGTAATGAACAACAGCAAATAACAAACGGAACTACCAGAACACCAGAACAACATAAAATTCGTTTAGCAAATTTGAAAGGTCAACAAATGAAACATTTTGTTTCAGGATCTATTTCGTTAAAAAAATTCAAGAACTCATTAGGTAATAGTCAGTGAAAAATGGACAACGTAATAGACTTTTAAAAAAGAATAAAAATCAGCAAGCCAAAGACCGAGCTAAATAAACATCAAAACAATGTGCAATTCATATAGAAAATAGCAGTTTCTTTAAAAAAAAAACTAAATTTAGTAATAAATATACCAGTTCCTTTAGAAAATTCAAAAAAAAATAAATAAATATTGAACAACGTAGTGAACATCAAGAAGTTCATAGAAATCAGAATACAGAAAACAGAATTAATAAAACACCAGAACAACGTAGGTTCATTTCGGTTTGAAAATATGAAAGCTTAGGAGATAAAGCAACATAAGTTCGTTTAGAAAATTTATGAACATAATATTAACTTAGCACTAAGTGAAAATAAAACAATAGAATGAACAATGAACAACGCAATAGATATTTAGAAATTAATAAAAACCAGAAAATTACACACAGAGCTTATGAAACACCAGAACAAAGTGTGTTTTCTTTAGAATGCACAAGAAATTAGTTAAGTAGAACAATGCAGTAGAGTGCACTTTGTTTATAAACTTAGAGAACTGTATAAGCCATACTCAGTGAAAATAAAACAAATAATATAAGACAATGAAAGAAAAATCACAAACAGAGCTAATAGAGGCTGATATAAGAAAATAAACTGAAATAGTCGCGAATTAGAACCTATCAATATCATAATAATGATAAGTATAGAAACAATGAATAGCACATAGTAGTAGTCAATTAGAGGGTATATCGTATATTCGTTTTAATTCACCTCACTTATCTTTGAGGTGGTTTAGTGCAAATATGATTCACTTTCTTTTCCGTAAAAGTGTTTTATAAAAACATATCTATATCCAGATGTAAAAATTAATTATATTACATCGTTACTTTCATGTATGGATAAAGACACTGCTCAGATAACCACAACAGACAATTGGAGTGACGTCCTGAATCAATCACGTGATTCAAGACTTGACAAAAGAATTGTCAGTATTATATAATTATATAATTAAAAAGTAAACTCAAATTTATATCTTAAATATAAGGAATTAATATTCACCAAATCACATAATATTAATAAACAAAAATTATAACAATAACATTTGACCCTTGTTTACTTGTGTTAATTTTATATGTTGAGCAATCAGTATATTCCTCATTGGTAATTTACCAAAATAGAGTTCTCCTGTTGCAATTCTCTTCATTTAGTAATTCTCATAAAAATGTTCACCAATATACGTATATATATTCTCAGAAAACTACACCTATAATATATGGCACCAGTTTTTCTGCTATATAAGACTGTTCTTATAAGACTGTGCTTAGAAACGTCGAATACGAATTTATAGACCAATATCGAAGTCCTAAACCAATGCGAGCAGCACATTCGATTGAAAAACAATCACACACTCCCTAACTAGGCATAATCCTATTAAATATCAGTTTTAATTTTACATATTTGTATATATATTGTATATATATTTTGTAGGATTTTATTTTTTTCTTTTCTAAATTTTTTTACAATATTTAAAAGTTTATTCTCGAACTATCAGTACAGCCACAATATCTACATACATACATATATTTAAATAATTTCTGTACTTAATTATATTTAATTTATATCATGTAAAATTGTTTTTATATTAAACTCATAAATTACAATTTAATTTAATAACCCTTAATGAATATATTGGTTCACAAAATCCCACGTGCCCGTAACTTTGAGGTTCAAAAGCAGTCCATATCGTTCATATATATCGCACTTAATTAAAAATATATTTATTATGACCAACTTACTAATAAATTTAAATAAAAATTAAATCAAAATAAAAAGTCGTTTAACTGCTTTAAGTGCGTGCTTTTATTAAATTTTTAATTATTTTATCTTTTATGTTATATATTTTAAACAATCACTTTTTAAATATTATTGCCAATTTGTTACAGTGTTGCCAGCAATAACAATAAAAATAAAATCAAAAACAGGAAATACTGTGGTTGTTAAAATGATTTTCAAAATTTAAATTATATCTAATAAAAATTAAAAATATTTAATATTTAAATAATAGAGAGGCTTGGAAACTTCTCTTTCGAGTTTTGTTAATTTATTGGTCTTGTAGTTCACTACTTCACTCTCTACTAAATATAATAGTTTCTATTAAGTGAAATAGTAACTACCGTCATAACTGACTTTAAAAGGCAATGTTAAAACAATGGCGTAATATAATTATTATCTTAAAAATACATTAAATAAAACTATTTGAAAGCTGTTTTATTTATGAGATGATTTAAATTTTAACGATAAACGTCATCTTTCACAGCTTCACATAAAAACAAAACAACCCCGATATCATGGTGACATCTCACATGATTTTATCGGTATCCAATTCACATCACTAAAATGTGAAATGACTACTCCTAGAAATTTTCGCACAACTCTAACAGGACCCCTAGTATTCCTGTTAAAATAACATATCTTTTATATTCATATCTTTAATTTCACGCTAATGAAAGTGATAATCATGTGACTGCATCAATTAGAATTTACGGTTTGCACCACACTTTTATTATTTTCCAAAAAGTCCGCGGGCCCATCACGCCTCCAGAGCAAATGCCATAACATACCGTGAGTTTTTGATTTTAGATTTTCACTGCCCTTTATACCACTAGACCGTTTTTTCTGTTGACATATATACCAATTACCTTAAGTCTCATCACTTAAGAAATTTCGATCTAAGCAATCCTCATTCAAATACTGTTGTTCGAGCTCTCAACAAGTGTATATTCTATAATTTGTAGGTCAGTCAGCTTCAGCTCTTGCGTTAGTTAAATATAAGACTGGTAAAAGTGCAAATCCAAATACAAAAACGTTTTATATACAGTATGCTAAATATAATTTATGAATTTGGATCTTTTTCATCACAGAATATCCACAACTGTAGTACCTAAGTGCTTACAATTTAAACGTGTTCAGCGGTTGCTAAACTATCTATATTGTTAAATAGTGAACCTTATATAAAACATTCAGTGCTCTAGGTGAGTATTCTCTAGGATATATGGCTCTGAAACAGTACTGCCAGAACATGTCTACAGTATTAGTAATCAAACCTTTATGCTCAGCTGAGAGGAAAGAATTTTCGCTGTTTTGTTTCATATCTTTATTTCTCGATCGTCGTTTTTATTTAGATATCATAAAGAGATTTTTTTCCACAAGTAGTGAACTACATATATAATAAAAAATGACTTAATCTAGGAACGTAATACTGAGAAAGATATTATTAGATATTATATATGTATATAATATTACATTTTAATATTATTATATGTATTTATATATATTAAATATTTATATATTTTAATATTATTATTCAATGTTTCAATACTGATTCCATATTCATTATTTATTTATTATATCTATTCACTAAAGCAGTCAGGACTTAATTCTCTTATACTAATTCCTATACCGCCCAAATAGTAAATTTTGATGAGCCCATAAGAGCATTTAAACCTTTCTTGAACAATTTGTGGTTACTAATTATTCTAATTAGTGTATTGTATATATACATATATGCTTTTGTTAAGATTTGGATTGTATTTTTGCTTAATTAAATAATTAAATATTAACAAAAGTTTCTATACTATTTGTGGAAAATCGAACGAAACACTCAAGGTTTTAAGAATTACATTACCGCAGCAAAGCTAGTTGCTTCAACTGCACTACTAACTATTGTCTCACACTTAATCTTGTGCTTAGAGTTAGTAACTGAATTTATTTTTTAAAATAATCATTTGCTAGATTAAGTAATAATTTATTTATTTATGCTTTTGTATTTAACTATTTTAAAGCGTCATAAATTTGCCACGAATTAAATTGTGATCTTTCTATAAATTGTGAGAATAATTGCTATGCAAACAATTTTGTCCTTGGTCTTGAACTTAAAAACAATTTTTTTTCATTGTCTATCTATGGAACGTAACATATACTGATATATCATAGATTATATTATATACAAATGAAAGAGAAATTAATATTTAAAAAAATAAATAAAATAAATAAAACTATCCCTCCATAGAAAAAGGAGTAATAGTGAGCAAACGTAAAATTCAAAAATATTATTTTCATTGTCTATCCATAGAATCTATATTGATATATCATAGATTATATTATATATACAAATGAATTAATATTTAGAAAAAAATATAAATATTAAAACTTTTCAATCATATCTATTTATCCATAAAATTTACTCTCCATAGAAAAATTGGTAATGGGGTAATAGTAAGCGAACGTAAAATCCAAACATTTTATTTTTATTCTCTATCTTTCTATCTATCTATAAATTTTTCTCAAAATAGAAAAAGGGAAGGGGTTGTAGGGGAAAAATTTCAGATTCAAATAATTAATTTTAATAATTAGTTTATAGATTATGAAAGTTTAAATTTATAATGAATATTGAAGTTGCATTTTATTATCATATTTTTTTTTTTTTCCAATATAGGAAATAATAAACTTTGGAAGTAATAATTTTTTATTATAGTTTTAAAACAATTTGGTAACTAATCTTCAAGGTTAACATAACTGCTCTATGCAATAGTTTACTATTATTACATAAGACGGATATTTAATTCTTTAATTATACAAAAAAGTATTCTTTAATCAAAATTAAAAAAACCAATCCAAACTATTTATAGATTTACGACCTGCTAAAACTACAAGTAACGTAAAAACCTTTTTAATTCTCTAATTCTAGAATGAATGTTCTTTCTATATGATTAAATTATTTTAAATTGCCGGTTGCCTTAATTACCAGAAATTTTATTTCATGGGATATTAAATGATATAATTAATTTTATTCATACATCAGCGCAAGATCTATGCAAATATCCGAGATCACGTACGCCAAGCAAATAGAAATTGTTTAGACATAAAATCAGAATTTCATGCTCATAAAAATTATTAATTACTTTTGGCATTTGGAGAACTTTTTACATTCCTACATTCTAAAATATTGATACTTCAAGAAAAAAATCAATTATTAATTTTGTTATTAATTTAATGTATACCTTATAATTTTATTTCCGTTTTTAATAGACAAGATATTGCCATTTGGTATTTCTTGGACTATTAAAGCAATTTATTTATAATAAATTAATAAATTGATTTAAACAATTTTTACTATGAATTTGTGATAATTTTATAAAAAGTACTTTTCAGGTTTCAATGTATATTCTTTTGTATTAGAAGTATTTAAAACTAAACAAATTTTAGATAGAAATGAGACTGTATGATTGGTTAATATACATATATAATATATGATGTTTTAATACCAAATTCTTTTCGAACAAACACCAATAGATAGCACTAAACTTATACTGTTGGGATTAACAGATTTGTTATCCGTACTGATCAGCATTTCAACAGACCACCAAAAATGGAATTCCCTGAAAAGTATTCCTTCTCTTAGCCAAAGCAAGATATTCACAGAGATCAGTTTCCACAACTTCTGCAATAAGAAGTGTGTGAGTAAGTAAATGTTAAGTGATATATACTGTATGATCTCTAATACCAGTGGCTTTAAAGAACTGCAATCAACCTTGTGGTATTAACTCAGTCCCTGTTAATAACTTCCCTTGCCCTGATCTTACTATACATAGGCCGGTTTACCCGGAATATTTCACAAGTTGTAACTTCCAACTTTTTAGTTGGGATAATTCAAAGTCCACAGTGTTACACTTGAAACCGCTAAAACCAACTTTTAGGATCGGACAAATTTGAGTAGTTCTAAAAATATGCAGTAAAAATCTAATGGCAAAATCACATTCCAGAAATCAATTGAAAAATAGCATTAGAAGGTTTAACATTCAAATAGTTAAGTACCTTTAATCAATTACTTAAAAATTCCACTTAAAAGAATTGTCGGAACTCTTTTTGTCGCTCAATTGTCCCTCTGCAGGTAAGGGATTAGAATATTCCCGAAGTAGGCATTCCTGTCGTAAGAGTCGACTAAAATCCCGGCGCTATGCCGACATTTGTAAAGGAAGTGTACATGGTAGTAAGTGTTATTCCAGCTTTCGACACTCGATCAGAGGTGTGAATCTGGTACTACGCGGGTCAGTGGCCCGCAGCTTCGGCCAGTTGAGATTGGACTCGTAGTGACGGTGGTTAAATCCCAAATTCACGCGAGTAGAATGATCAGGTATTTGTTTATCATTCAATCGGCGTGGAGTTGCTTATTCATCACCGGGTACTGTCACGCAAAGATCAGCAGAGATTGGAATGGCCTTGCAACAAACCGAAGTAGAAGCTATGTACTGCACACATTGCTTCATTGACACCGGCGGAAATTCGACGCATTATCTATATTTGTAGTGCACCGTGGTATTAAGCCGTCAAGGCAGATACCCATTCTAAACAACGCTAGTAGTATCGCTCAGTTGGTAACACTGTTCTCTTTATTTATGCATAGAGGTTGCTAAAACATGAGACAGTGAGACAATTCCCACCCAACCTTCATAATAAGCATTGGAGTGGTTATACGATATGGGTTTAATATTTGGCTAAAACTCGATTTAAAGTAAAGGTGTTGCTGAGAGTAGTTTTGTGAACTCGAAATTCTTTTAAGAACATGAGACAGTAAATGGAGTATATTATCTGAGTGTTATACGAATTTGTCGAAAAATGTAAGATTTTTAGAAGAAAATTCATAGATTTTTGAACAAATTTTGATAACCAATTTCTTAAAATAATAGTATCTCTAAGTCAAAGAAAGGAAGAATGTGATTGCTAATGATTTAGTAATGGATGATTAAAACTCAACTTTGTGCCAGGATTTTAGTAACCATGTCATTTATAATAATTAAAAAAATTTCATTTAGAGTGTAATATTAAATCACGAAGCAGTCTCTTTTCGTTGAGATTTAAATTATATGTTATTTATACAAAAAATATATAATTAAAATTACTTTGCATGCAATAATTTTATAATAAACATAAACTGAATTTTAAATACAATAAGGATCCAATTATTTTCCTCTTACATAAATTTTGAATTATTTATAAATCATTTTATTCTTGCACAATTCTATAATTAAATATTATGAAAAGAAAAAACAATTAGCATTTATTTAAATTTTTTAGTATTAGTAATATTAAGCAAAAGATGTTTTATTAGTGATTTATATATAACAATAAGCAGCTGCATTCGTTTGAATGCAATTAGAATAAATAAATTAGTGAATAAAAGTTAATAATTTAAAATAATTAATCAACCTCAAATTATTATAATTATTAATTTTACATTCATTAGATACATTAATCTTAAATCAGTGCATGAAACGATAAAAATATTAATTAATGATCATTTTTCAAATTAGAATTAATTATTGTGATCATAAAAATTATTTTATGTAAATGCAATAATAGGACAAAATACTATATATGGTAAGTAATATATTAGTTATAAGTTAAGATTTACTTTTATTATTTATTTTATTTGCCATAATAAATGTTATATGAAGTTATAATCTTATATACATATATATATATATATAACATTCTAACAAGATAATACATTGGGCAATAAGTATTCGGCATTTTTCTAGTGGGTTCAATGTCAAATTCATAAACGCCTATTTGCATCTGAGAACTTTTTTTGTTAGATTAAAGCATTATTAAAATAAAATATCTCAGATCACTATATTCAAAATTAGTGTAAAGAATAGATAGACTTGTATAGAAGCATATGCCATTTATTTTGAGGCCACTCTTTTAGAATTAACTACCAAAAAATTATTAACTGGATTATTCAAAATTTGTATATGAAAGTAACTCTAATACAGCCTTAGACCAGTCACACTACTCAATTCCGGTGTTTCTCTGTGACTCTCACTTTCACACTACAAAGTACGTGAAAGAGTAAGTGAAAGTACAGTAAGAGAAGGTCATGAAGCTGCACTCACTAATACAGGAGCTAATAACGCTTTTCTATTGAATGCTAAATAATGACCTATAGATTTCCTAAAGGACCATAGTATGTAATCTTAATTGCAAAAACATTCGAGAAAGATTCTAATACGAGTAATGCATGTGAGATCTGCATATACCAAACTATTGTAGTCTTCAAAAAAATTTAGCTATTGTTGATCACATCCTTATAAGATGACAAATATCTTAATCACTCTTGCCAATGGCACACTCTAGTAGCTTGAGGAGGAAGTACAAATTGGTCACAGAAGGTGAATGTTAGAAGTGAATGTTAGACCTATCTACTTGTGGAATGAAATATCATTCATTTAATCTTAATTGTAAAACTTCAAATTAAACAATTGCTATAAGAGACAATTGCTATAAGATATTAAACAGCATGACAATATTTTTTGATTACCAATAATAATATCTCCTAGTCACCTTTGATTATTTTCCTAATTATGTTTTAACTTGTAGTAATAATGAAATGAACTTTATATTGTGTAAACCCGAAATAGTATTGTTTAAATTTTAATAATTTGTAAATATATCCAATTAGACAACTACACAACAACTAGTTTTTACCAGTTATTATTATATATGATTATAAAATTACAACAGTCATAGTCCCATTTTACTGCATATTAATTTTACTGTACCAAGAAGAATATTTCAAAATATTAAAAAGCTTTAAAAAAAAAACTACATATTTATTTGCCACACCAGAATAAATTACACATAAATTGTTAATCACACGATTTTGTTAATAATATTTTGTTAATAAAAATGTGCATAATTATTTAAGCAGCACATCACGTGTACAAAACAAGAAATCCATTCATCCATCCATTCATGTGACGATGACTCGGACTGTGAACTTAGCGCCGTCTAAAGAGCAAGTCACTAACTAATAAATACTAAAAAGGGGCCGGTGAAGTACAAAAAATATTTAGATACAAAATATATTATTGTACAAAAATAATTTGTTAATGAAACAAAAAATTTGTGACGTCAGAGCTGATATACAAATAATCTTGGACGCTCGGACGTCAGTCATGATTAAAATTTATCTGAAAATCTGCATCTCGGCTAGCGTGTGTGAATTCCCTACATGTTGACACAGATGAGATACATCTGTACATCTGATTTTGGACTAAATTTATAATCACGATGCGCTTCTAACTGGTTACATGAGTCAAGGCGTTATTCGATATTAATTAAGCAGATATTTTCGACTTGATGTTAATGTATTCGAAAACGTTCAAGAAAACGCTAAAAAAAAATATTTACAAATTTAGAAAAATATTTTTTGTTTGTTTTTTTTTTCGTTAGATTGAATTTCTTAATTTTGCATTAATTTGTGAAGCAAATTTTTATGTTTTTTAATTTGAATTCGAGATGTTCGTCAGCAAACATCTTATTTATTGTTTACATTTTAAATAATTTTTTAATAAAATAATCGTACTCAACTGTACATCTCAGAGTGATTTCATAGAGATGGCTAACTTAAAACCCAATCATATATACATATGAATCATATTTCGTATATAGGTATATAGTAAAATGAATATAATGTTCTAGATATTAAAATAATAGAACTTACTTAAATATCTGAAGACCAAATCACATATAAACTACAGCTTCAGTCGTTAGAACTTTAGTCGTTTGTATCGATAGTTCTTGGTACATCGAGTTCTTGGTACCACTAACCAAGTGGTAAATTTAACCCAGTTATATGGTCGAGCCGTACTTAAATACAATTCTAAAATACATTATTTTAATAAGATATTGATAAATTGAAAGTTTAGTAACTCTTCATTGCTACAATTTATTTTAATTTTTATTGATAATTTCTTAATGCTAATAAAAAGTATTTAGTCGCTACTTTTCATTAGTTTTAAAAATTTTATTTAGCAGGCTTTCGGATATTGACTTTAAATATTGTTAACAATAGTTAGGTCTTACAAATCTTTAGATATATGCTCATCAATCAATTGTCGTACTTTAGCTACGTCTAATTCAAATGACTGTGTTAAGATTGACGAAATTTTTGCCTCGTATGTCTTTATGTTCCTCCATGTGTGATAGAATTGTTTATGCTGGATTATGATTGTTATTAGTTACTCCATAAGTAAGTTAGTTAGTTACTCCTTTTAATCATTCAGTCAAAATAATTTCGAAATTAAGAAGGAAATCACACTTCAGTAATTGTATAGACTTCTGCACATGACCGAACAAGACTATCAAGTAATATAATGAAGTCCTTCTTCTTTTATAGTTGGAATGTGTGCGCCGGTACTTCCATAAGTAATGATTAATAATAGATGTGTATACACCCACTATCCATAATAGTTAGTAGCGATATTGGATAGCATTGATGTTGAATTGCAGTGATGATGGATGGTAATGATAATGGATGGTAGTGATGATGGTAAAGATTCTCACTCGATGATGGCGAATAGTAAGGATATGGAACCATTTTATTGATGATATTTAATAACGATAAAAGCTCTCTATTTGGATAATGTATAGCAGAAATATTGCAACAATGATAGATAACAGTGATAGTGGAAAACTTTATATAGATTCCTATTCTTGATGATGGACTTCAAAGTTATGGGCTCCTAATACTGATAATATGTAGCAGGAATAAAGATGTTCAATCAATTCAATAAATAGTAAATTTATAAATTCACTTTCATAGTAATGGTGATACATAAGAAAATGAGAGTTTGAGTAATCACACAAACATCACAATTAAATCAAATCTTTCATAATTCTGATTCCTTCCTAATACCGACAAAATTATATATCTTGTAGTCTGAATCAAGTCTGGATGGTTCGCTTATTCGGATCACTTGTCTGCCTCGCTTATCTAGTGATATATTTATTTAATGATTTTTTTTTTGCTTATATGCTTTATTTGCTATACTCTATCATTTATCATGTAAATGAGCCATATAATTTAGGGCTTAACTTAATAAACTGTAATTTAAAATGTTGTTTTATTGCAGTTTCTATTATTAAAATATATTTATAAGTATATATTAAATTTTTCCATTTTAATGTCACTACCGCAAAGCAAATGTCTTAGTAATCCGACTCAAATTTTAATGGATCCCATAAACAGGTCTTTGTTATATATACGAATAAAAAAAACAAATCAAATTATTAAATTAAATTTTATCGGCGTTTTAATCAAAGAAACTAAATTCTTAGTATAAACTATTGTTTTCAATGGAGAGATTTTTATCGAACAGTAGTAAAATTGCAACAACAAAAATTTTTATTACTTTTAATTAATTAAATTTTTGTCTGTCCATACAGCTATTTTGAATATTGCCATTATTTCAGTTGTCTTAGAATTACAACTAAAAACTGAACAGTTGCTCTGAGTTTCAAATTTGACAGAGTATGAGTTTAACCCTTGGTACATGCAAACTCAAAAAATTATTTACGAATAATAAAATTAATTTTTTGAGTCTGCTTGTACCAAGGGTTGAACTCCTACCCTGCTAAATTTGTAGCTCAGAGTCAGTGTTTACACCAATTATTGTAAAGTGAATGTATTGAGATTATGCATGTATTTATTATATTTTTATTTATGTAAATAAATAATAATAGAATAATAAATAATTTTATTTTAAAATAAAAATTAATGATTCTAGTTCTAGTTAGATAAATTAGTCCGAATGACCAGCCATCTTGATTTAAAAAATCATTTAATAATTGAAATTATTAAAATGAGTATCGTAGTAATTATCACAGTAATATCATCTCCCAAATTATACAATATATATTCGATAAAAACTTATCTATATAGTTATACAAATAACCCATAAATAATAAATTTAATCAGACTCATAAATAGCTCATAACCCAGATAATCCACAAAATAATAGATTTTATTTGTTTTAACTATTCCATGTCCTTTCTGATCCAGACTGTATAATTGTTTTAATTTTCCCAATCATCTATTTTAAGCTAAGAACTCATCAAGAGACGATTCTTAAACAAAAAATATGGGATCTAATATATTTGTGGTGTTAAGAGACATCTTCATCGTGGGTAATTTGTATTCTATTCTTTTAACTTTTGTGTTACTTGTTCTAAAAATAATATAATTAGCACTTTTATTGCATTCCTCATTAACTCAAATTCGGAAAGAATTTTGGGCGCGCCATGCCAAAATTTAGGTTCACATTATCTACACACTTTCCTTATTGTTTCTTTGTTTTACTGTTTCTGAGTCTCCGAGTTCCACCAGAAAATTCCAGCTTTGGCTGTGTGGTTACTAATTAACTTAACTTGAAATATTTTTATATATTTTCCTCCACAGTTCATTGTTTTTGAAATTTAGTAACTTTAGTAACTTTAAGTTACTTAAGTTTATTTTATTTTTCAATCGCCTGACTGTTAAGTACAAGCCTCCAAAAATAACTTTGATGACAGTTTGAAATCTCGAAGACGAAAGCTTTTAAACCAGTTCCAGGCGACAAAGGATGTTAAAAGGTTATTTTCTTAAAAAATTTTCAAGTTTTTACTTGCAAAAAATACAAAAAATCTGAGCTTGTTGAAGCAATTATAAGTGCAATAAATTTTTAGCCCCATTAATTCAGAAGAAATATCATTAAATTTAAAATTTAAATGTAAAAGCAAAAAACCATTTCGGCTTAAATATGCAATATTTTTTAAAGTTTGTTTGCTTAATTTAAAATTTAAATGCACTCGTGTGTACTTTTACAAAATTTCCAAATTCATTTAATTTTTTCTTATTTTTTAATTTTTTTTTTTTTGATTGTTTTGCCAGATTTTCTGCACTCTTGTATGTTCGAGAAAACATTTTTATTGGTTTTGACAGATACAATTGAGTTTGGTTGTCGATAAGCGTGTGAAGTGTGTGAAGTACCAGGAACTTTCGGTTGCTATGCCACACTTGACCCAGTGTGTAACCAAAATGTTCACATTTGCATGAATTACACAATCGATATTTACACTTCACACTGTGGTTGTGTGAAAGCTCGTCAGTTGGCATAGGACACGCCCCTTTCCGGAAATCTCTTCTAAAGGAGCGTGCATCTCGTTTATTCAGTTTAAAACTTTGAATGACTTAAATTTACCGATGTGTTGACATATTGAGATTCGCTAAATGCAATTGACATGAAGTCAATCCTTTTTTAATTCACACAGGAAATTAATCATTTAAAGATACTCGTATCAAGGAAATGTTTGACCACACGAGCAACACAGATTTTTGACTGATGAGGAGTACTTATGCTAACGAATGACAATTTCATAAACTACTTCAGCTTTTATTCGTAAAGGTTTGAGTTAAAAAGTTTATATGTATATTTTAGTAATTACTGAAACTATTCAAAATTTTCCTTTGTAACATTCAATTATCTTACCATAAGATAGATTTCATTGTCATTTGAATGGGTCTACACTGCGAAACGTAAGATATGAAGATAATACCAAGAGTATCCTTTTTTTTTTTATTTTTATTAATGAATCTTAAACAATAGAATAGAAGAACAATACTAACAAACAATTATTTTTAATTCATATATTAATAAAATTAAGTTTAAAGTTTCAAAATATTGCCTTAAACAGTGATTGCCCTTGAAGTATGTATACATACAATATTCAAAATATGACTTACTATCGTTTAAATCCATCACTTGATTAAAAAGGACAAACTGGTTTTATACAGTTGGTCTATATAAGAAAAATGTCCATTCCAGTAATTCCAGTAATTAAGCAAAGATGAACGAAATCAATAGACTTACACCTCTGAAAGCCCAATTTTTCTAACCCCAACAAATTAAATACATAAGGGAATAATAGAAATTGAGGTATTGGTGAAATTGAAGAATAATTACCTAATCTTAGAACTATCTATCTATAAGAAAATTATACCACAATGCAATCGAGAGCAAATATCTAGCCTAAGAATTCTGCAATTTTGATCACAACCACAGAGCATATGGTATCCATACACAACGAAGACTTAACAGTCAAAATTCTATTTATATTTTTTATTAAAGACGTGAAAACCTGTTATATGTTCTGCTTAAAGGTAAATGATAAATCTAGAAATATCCATTATAACAATTTGAACTGAACTAGGGGATGTATACTAGACTAGTAATGCTTATGCCCATCTTATCAAAAACGAGTCTGATTACTCTTAATTTTTTTTCTTGAACGACAGCAGCTGTAAATACAATCACACTACATATAAAATCAATTTACATAGAATTATTTAGCAGTCAAAATTTTATCTGTTAACTGATTTCTGGTATAAAGATATCCGATAATATCAAATTAGAGGTAGATAATACTTCTTGTTATATTCTTTCTGACTATTCGGTTTTCATCTGAACCAGCACGAAATACTCGACTGGATATTAGAAAATCCGCATTAGGATTTATTTTGGACTTAATGCAAAGGACGGAGCTTCTTTTGTTTGATTAGGAAGAGTTGCAAGCACAAAATTTTTATCTCTCCTGTTTTGTTAGGGTCACGGCTCTCTTATTAAATTCCCTATTCTATATACTAATTTGCTATTAATCAAACTCTTGACATCTAAATCAAATGAAAAAAAAATTAATAATAAGAAAGTAAATTGGATAATAAAATTGAAATTGTTTTATTTAAACAAGCCAACAATAAATAATACTCGTATATTATTTAGAAATCCGTGTGATTTCCATTTCATTAAGTGAAATTCTTTATAAATAGTGAATGTCAAATGCAGAATATCAAAATACGAGTATTTTATCAACTTTACTTTTTCGGTAGAAACAAATTTGTGGTTTAAAGTCAATAAATTTAACATAAACAATTTGAAGTCTGTTTACTGACGTGAGTATAGCCCACGAACTATCACAGTACGAAATTGACAGTTTCTTTTTTCTTGACGCAGTCATAACCAATTAAGTAAACAACACGGCATCAATCTTTGGATTTCTAGTCCAGCGCAGTGATTCCCCAAAACTACCACACAACTACATGTAAATCTGAGTCATATCAGAGCTAATGCACTTCTTAACCAGTTACCACTCCATGGCCGCCAGCAACAAGCTGCAGAAGAGACCATTTGTGTAGATTTTATATATGTATATGTATATATATATATATATGTAGATATATATAAGCTTAATGTTGAGTTCTGCGTTTGGTTTTCGAGTTAATTGCCCAACTTCACTTCACCAAATACGCAGCTGGCCGGCATTTTACTTAACATTCGAGCGTTTGTTAAGAATTAATTTATGTCATTTTACTATGTAATTCCCAGCTGATTTACTTTCAAATTAATAAAAAAAAAGTACCCGAATATTCATATTTTATATTAATTAGTATATTTCCAATGAAACTTAATTTATTCTACATTTTTCTCCTGGAGTCAGGTGGATTTGCGGAGAAACAATATTAAGAAGAATTTGTCATTTATAGATGCAATAAAATATTATAATATAAAGAATGTACGTTGACAATCTAAAAGCTACTCTGTAATAAATTATATAATTAATTATAATCTAATTAAATATTAATATTACAAAAGAAAAAAAAAAGAAATTTAGTTGGAAGCCCACATCCCCACAACTTAATTAAGCACCACACTTCGTATACGTGACATCAATTAAATAAATTACTTAACTTAAGATTGCAGGTACTATTTAAAATTTACTAGTTACTAGTTATTAGTTACTAGTTTTTAATCTTTCATTTACTGGTAGCGTGTTGAATCACTTCATTCTAAAATTCCCAAATAAGAAGTAAGAAATATGAATTAATTTTTAAAATTGGTTCATTATAGTTCAGATCAGTCATGTGCTGGTTCTTTGGGAAATACCAACTTGGAGTTTAGTTTGAAATCTTTGCAGGCGGAGAACTGCTGACAGTTGTGGTTAAGTTTTTCGGGAAATACTTAATTTTTTCTTTTATGTTAAAACAAGCATCAATCTTCCTCTTCAAGAACTTATAAAATATGTATGTAAATAAAAACATGTTTAAACCAAACATGCTTCAGATTTATTTCCATTTTTAGAGAAATGTCTTTTCAATATTGTTTAAAAAAAGAAATAATTAATTTTTGCGGTTTCTGTAATTATCTGACTAATCTGACTAACATCTTTACCCACTACGTAAAATAATTTAAAGTGTTATAAAAAATTCCATAAATTAACTTATTAATTGTTTTTTCCATTTCAATTTGAAAGGTTCTGCCAAAATGAAAAGTATAAATCAAATCTGAATAATTAATTAACCACAAAAAATTAATCTGATCTATAATTTAACAAGTTCATTTAAAAGTAATTAGCTAATTATCAGTTAAGTTCAGTTGACTAATCTGTCACATGCTAATATTTAAAATTAATTCAAAATTATTTTCAATTTAATGATTTTATATTTTAATTACAAATTAATATGTTTTAAACTTCATATATACATTAATTCAGTTATAATTCCTATTCCTTTTTCAATTACTTTTGAGGATACTGAAAATAAGGATGATAAGGTAAGTTGAAAATGAGGAATAATGGATGTGATTACACAAATTACGGGTAACGAAATCAGAGGTAAAAATAAGATAAATTATTTCATTTTAAATATTTAGTATAATATATTGTAATAATGTAAAATATAATATACTATAACATAGTATTATATAGTACAAAATCGTGTTATAAAGTATAACACATTGTAATACATATATATGTAATATAATGTAGAGCAATATGGTGTGATATATTATAATACAGTATCACATAGTCATATAATAGAATATAGCATAGAGGATTTTTTAAGTATAATATATATCTTGTACTATATGTATAATATTATAATTGGCAATATCTTTAGCCAGTGCCAAAAGGTATAAAGAATACCTGTCAAATTATGTATAAACCTCCCTCCGACATATACAAATATTAGAGTAGTATTGATATGAGAACAGTCTCAATTGTTGAACGTCATCTCGGGTCTTCAATACGGAGATACTCCATAAATAGAGGTGATTTTTATAGTGTTTGATTTTACTGATATTGTTATTATATTATAATTCGGCCAAGGACGATCCACGTCTGCAATGGCCAACTAAGTAAGTAAGTAAGTAATGGGGCACCGAATAGCGATCACATTGACTATCAGAAGAAACCCAATGCTCTTGTTAACTCCGCTAGTTCTTTAAAGATTATCACGAATGTAAAATGAAGTACAACCACATTGCTATATGGATTACAGAGCATTGCGGTGTTGTTAAAAACAGATTGGTTTTTGTATTTATGAACACACAATCTATCTTCAGCATCAGTTCTATAGGCTAAAATGATCTAAAATTGTGACCTACAAAAATATGTGAAATTAATTACAAAAAAGCATATTTATTGCAGTCAAGAAAACCGGACGTTCATGCACTGATATCATCATTACAGAAAGAGAGAATACAATCACATATCTGACAAACGACATGCTAAGAGACCTTAGAATAGACCCGATCAAAAAATACATCAGGAACAGAGCCCTGAAGTTATATGCCAAAACTGATAGGCTATCCTACTTAGCACTATCTAATCTTAGAGTAATAACTCTCCGCACGGGGAGGTACGCATATCTTAGATCAATCACTGAATAATCATGAAGCTTATAAGGAATACATAAATTAGTCAATGAGATGGGTTGGACCCTGTAGTACCCCCAGCTATCAAAGAGTAAAAGTGCCCAGTTGCGCTGACTTGGAAAAAGGAAAAAGGATGTCAATCTGATCTTGAAGATGTACACAACATAGAACATTGTGCTAACTATGTATCAGCATTTGCAATAATTGAATTGAGTTATTAAAAAAGGACGAAGTCATGTATACGAATATAGTTGATATTTTATTTATACACGTTATTTATTTAGGATACTGAGATTATCTAATTAATATCTCTTTCTCAAAGAGATAATAGTCCAAAACCGATTAACGCTGTCGAAATTGCAGACATTTGTAACTGAAAGTAGTTGATCTTTCTTTGTCTTGATTTATCATCCAATAATTCACTGAGTTTCATCGCTATGTCTAAATACAAATGCATGTAAGGAAGAAATGACGAGAAGAAGGAGTTGAATAAACCGCTTAGATGGCAAACCTTGGACTGGGACAAAAACAATACTATCTGCTAGCCTGTGAATATAATGTTGAAATGGTAATATTCTACAATATATTCACAATTTTATTTATAAATCATCTGAGCAATTTTAATTATTTTTAAAGTATTACTTTAATTATGTAAATTAATTAAAACTCATTTATATATAATTTAAAAAATAATATTTTATATAATTTCATTCTCTTAATTCTTTTTTTTTAATTTTTGTTCGAGCTTTCATTTTATGTAAATAATTTTTATTAATCAAGAATCAAACTTTAAACTTTAAATAAAATTATATTAATTTATGTTAATTTATTTATTATTATTTTAAAATCTTTTAACTGTTTATTTATTGAAATCTTCATCACATCAAATATTGACTAAATAGTCAAGTCAAAATATTCATCAAAGTTAATAAATTTTGATCGTTTGAAGAAAATCTAATATTTGTTTGTTAAAATAATTTTGTCAATTAATTATTTGACGTATTGAAAACATATAGAAAAATCAATCTGTTATTATATTTAATGAACATTTCTAGTAATTTTTTATCTTCATACCCTGAAGCAACGCAAACTAGAACAACTCAATCAGATATTTCAGAAATTTAATGTGACGCACGTTTCAAGTCAGAAACCTTGTTTGGTTGTTAAAAATATTAAATTTATTTATAAAATTTAAATAAAAAAAATCTTTAAAAAAATATAAAAAAAACAAGCGCCGTTCTTCAAACGTTCTTTGATATTTAAATTACGGGTTTTCAAGAATGTGTAATAATATTTTAAGAAGAATGTTTATCTGATATCTGAGATTGTGCTTAAGTGCTTGAATCATTCAAAAAACTTGTACAGTTTCATTAAAAATTTATTATGATTTTAGTGGGTAATTTACGATTCACTTCTAGTTCTAGAATGATTAATGTTCACTCCAAAGATTTAGGTTCAGATTTTAAAAAAACCATTTAGATTTAGAGAGAGAGAGAGAGAGAGAGATAGATCGGCCGATATACATTATGTTATATTCAAACCTCAGCATAGGGTCCGACTGAACCCTTATGCATTCATATATAAATACGATATGCCTTCACACTCATGCCAAGGAGATAAATATTTTATATTTTCTTACTATACTCAGCCAAAGTTCCTAAGATGGTTTTGGGTTGTGAGAAAATCATGTTTTTTGAAAATCATGTCTCCTCACAATCCCTTGTGATTTCTTTTTTTTTTTGAACAGTTTAAATATTGTTAGTTGAAAAAAGAGTTCCGTTGAACTTACTGATATATCACTTATATATTATATATTACTTATAATAGAGATAATTATATATTTTATTGTTATTGTTATTTTTATAGCCTAAAAACATCTCGAGAGAATAGATCTATTATGCATAATCTTTCCTTTCAGTTTCAAAAATGTCTAAAAGTTTTATCGATTTCCGCTAAGTTGGGATTTGTGGTTCAAGTATGGAAGCATAACAACTCTAGGTAGGTAACAACTTTGCCTGTTAAGAGTACAGGCAAAGTTCACAAAGAATAAACTCTGAACTTTCCTAGCCGTTTCACAAAAACGGCAGACATCAGTTTAGAAAACATACAACATAACTAAATCAGTGATTCCTGGAGAGTCGCAGTGTGCTATAAATTAATCACATAAAATAAAATAATCCGACATTATTCAAAAATTCCTTGATCAATAATTTAAACCTACCCTGTGTAGCCCAACTTACCGACAATATGAGGAATATGGAATCAAAACGGCTTTCTTAACTAATTGAAGAGTACTTAATCCTTCTTTTAGTTCACCTACCTCTCTACCTACCCTGTTAAGCAAATATTCTCCTAACAGGTTTGAGAAATGTTTCTTTTCTCATTGTTTATTATTTAGACAATAGTCCTCTCCAACACTGCCCTTATAAATATTTTGATAAAATTATATTTTAAGAATTACTGTAAAGATTACAATTAGTTTGTAGTTAAAGGCATCGCCATATCGGATGTATTGTACGATACTCGCAACATCCATTTATGATAAGATAATGCACTCACTCCTCTCCCTAAATGTAATAGTTCAATGGGGATCTACTTATATTGGATCTATTATACGCTAAATGCACTTGAGGTAGTCTCACATTAACAGCTGCTGTAAACAAACTGATTGACAGTTGGTGCTAAAATTTGTACCATATGTCAAGAAAGGGTGTACCAATATAACAAAAAATTTTTGAAAAAGGTCTATTGCTTAATGGTTAGTTAACAAACAACAAAATCCGGCAGAAGCAGAAGACAGTTTCGTGGAGTAATTGATTTATTGGATCATCTTTTTTATTTATTTTGTGTCTAACAGTTTTCATAACAATTGTGACTGCGTATATAGTTTTCTTCATAATAATTTATTATTTAATAAAAATAACAATTTGTCATATTGTTATAATAATTATAATATATATATTATTTTATTAATGGAATCTAATAAAATTAAATAAAAATTACAATATATACTAATTAATTATCCATTTTAATGTTATTAGAATTTTTAGAACAACATAGACATGTGTTTATTGTAAACATATAATAAAGTAATATATCATATATAGGAAGCATTTAATTAATTGATTGTCTCCTAAGAAGACAGCTTATAAATAAAATTTACTTAAAAAAGAAATTATTCATTATGGAACATAACTAGATAATGTGGAATGTTTTAAAGTGTATTTTTAGAAGTAAATAAATTTCTCATAAATTAATTTTATGTCTAAATTATCAAATTAATCTAAAATAATACAAATGTACAGGTATAAATATTCATTAGTTATGCAGTTTTGAATAGCCTTGAAAGACCTCAAACTTTAAGCGTTATATAATACAGTGTACAGTGTACTGTACTATAAGAAAATAAGTATAATTTAACCATTTAAGTCCTCAACGGACATATGCTATATACATACTATAGCTGTAAATATATATCGAGTAATTTGAATATATTAATTTGCGTGCCTTAATTGCAATTCCTTTGCAATTACACTAAACTAAATTACAGTGGCGAAGTGGAAATTAATATTCATCTATAAGTTTTTACCTCAACAGGTGGACTGGAACTACGTTCTTAGCATAAATTTATTTATGGAATTAATTATGGAAATCAAAAGTAACTTTTAACAGCAAAATCAGACTACTTGTCTTACAATCTGCTGCTCGTACATACCCAACACCGGTCCGCTCTTGGTTCCTAGTATCGAAATACAAAATTGACTTTACACTATCGAGTCGATAGTATCGACCCGTGAAATGTTGTTGAACTCTTATTGTCTTTCGCTGTCAAATGGCAGTCTAACAAATTGAAATCGTTAGAGTTGTTATGCAAAAAAAAAAAAATGAAAACATATAAGTAATAAAATATATTTCTATAATAAAAACGATTACAATAAAAATTTTCTATTCCGTTTACATTTTTTTCTTAATGTATCTCACAGTTGAATCATTGCTGCGAACACAGCTCAGTAACTCTAGAAATCCAGCTACGTGCCTACATGGCTACATACAAACTATAGATAAATTATTATAGAAAGGGAATGTTACTGCAAATATACACAAATGACCTTCAAAATATATTTAATTATTAATAAAAGATTTGAAGTGCTTAGTTATTACCACATAAAGAGAATTGAACTTACTTTTGCATTAATATTGTTTTAGAAATTTAAACACAATTTCTAATAGCATAGCACTTGGCACTTATCGCTTAGCAATAAATTAAATTGAATAATAACAATTCAAAAAGCAGTGGCGTAGAAAACTCTAGGTATGATAGTAGATAGTGCCATAAGTTAATGTTGGTGTTGGATTTGGGTCCATTAAATTAGATTTAAGATTATAAGATTTATACTGTAAAACAGCGGATTAAAAGTATCCGTAGTTGGAAAATAGTATGGGTATGGCTACATCTGGCAACACCAAGCCCATTATGTCAAACGAACAAGTCTTTGAAAGATGACATTCCAGGCTACATTTCTTTAAAAAACAGTTCTGTAATTCATCGATTGTGTTAAAAGTTATATTGATTTGAAAATTAATAAAATATCTGAAAAAATAGGAAGACACTACATGAAGCTTTAATTCTATAAAAAAGGTGAAGCCACAACAAACCCATGCTAAATAATTTGAGTGATTAAAGGGGACGATACTATAATTGAATTTTCGATACTGAAGTGGTTTATATGATTCCGTATCCGAAATTTCTATATCAAAGATGCACATCGCATTGGTCGGTCAGTCACCAAAAAAAGAGATGAAATTTTGCAACTAATGGAGCAAGATCGACACACAAGCTGTCAGAAGATAGCGGAGGCATTAAGCAACAACCACATGACAGTTTGGAATAATTTAAAAAGAACAGGCTAAGTTAAAATGCTTGATTATTAGGTGCCACATAAATTGAAGCATAGAAATTTAAATAACCGAACTATTATTAGTGAAACGCTACTGAAACACAAGAAAAACGAACCATTTTAGAGCTGATTAACTCATTAAATATGAGAACATCTAAGACAAGCTGTCATGGTGAAAGATCAGCGATACTCCTTAAACTACTTAGATTGACGACAAACAAGTTTAGGTTGTGTCTTTGGAAGGATTGGGGGGAAATTTTTATTACGAGCTAGTGCATGATTAATTTGACACTTACTTACAAAACTTACAACTCGAACGCTTAATAAAGACAATCAGAAAAAAAATCGAATATAATTGGCCAAAAGAAAAGGAGTCAAAGGAGTTTTTGATAACTCGGAAAAAAATTGACGGAATATGGTTGGAAACTTTTGAGTCATCTAACGTATAGTCCGAACCTTGCACTGTCTGACTACTATTTGTTTCAATTACTGTAAAACTCTTTTAATGGTAAAAAATTGACCGACCAAAAAAACTTAGCCAAGTTTTTCACTGAAAAGCCGCAGAAGTTCTATACTGATGGAATCATGAAGCAACCTAAAAAGGGACAAAAGCTTAAATCCCAAACATGAAGGCATAGGGTTATTTTAAAATATCAAATCATTTATAGTTGATTATCAACTATAAATTATTTATTATAAATTATAAATTATTTATTAATAAATTATAAAAAATAATTAAGAAGTTTCTAAGAATATTCCACTGAAACTGTAAAAAGTGTATCGGTATCTGCATACCTATATGAATTAGACTTAGATGAGCCAATCTTTAATATACAATCCTTTTGAGTTGATTGTTAAATATAATTTCGTTTTCCTATGCAATATATATATAAGTCTAGTAAGTTGAAAGATATTCCCTAAGTTATTCCATAAAGTTTGTTAAAAAACTAATAGTAGCGATAGTACCGATGGGATGTCTATTGGAGTTTGATATATTTTTATTTACATTAAAATATCTTTCATACTTTTAATTTTATAACTCAATATGTATTCCTTTTGTTATTCTTCCATATATGGAGTTAAATCAGTTGAAATATCCGTTCAGATATTCCATGAAGATAGTTCAATGATTTGGAATGCAAATTAAATTTTTATATATATGTATTTATATGTATATGTATTTATATGTATTTATATATATATGTATTTCTTAAGCTATTCGTCCGTACATCTATCAAAAGCAATTAATGAATACCTAGACATACTGTCATTCAACCTTTATACACGCTTTTAATATTAAGAGACGCCCACCACTTCACAGTTGCTATGATGTGTGGTTAATTAACTTAGTAACATATAAATTTAACCAAATAGCCCCTTAAATCTTCGTTAGACAGATTAACTATGCCACTGTTGCCGGCATATTCGTTTTTATGTATATGAGAAAATTTGAAAGTTTGCTAATTACATATCGAATCTTAGCTTTATATCCGTTTTTTTCTAGAAACACCTTAGCAATAATCTCGATTATTTTTACTTCACATAAAACAATATACCGATAAACAATGCTTTTTCTGAAGTTGTCAATATTGGCGAAGTTTAAGGAAGAATTATTTACATAAACGTGACTCCATATAAATTGTCTGTAAACGTGGAAGCGTAGGAGCCTTAAATCATTTAATTAGTTAAATCAAAATTTAAAATTTAAATTAAAGTAAAATAATTTGAAACATAAAATATTCTGATCTTGAATATATCTTCATTAACTATATATCAAGTCACAATGTTATTAGTTTAGATTGAAGTTCAATGTTTTATAAAAAAATATATTAATTTTGAAAAAAAATTTTATATCCCAGTCTGTGAATAATATGCCAGTGCTGTAATTGATGGTATTAGCTACTACTATATAATATAATTGTACATTATAATCTTTATCAGTTATTAACTATCACAATTGAAAAATAGTTTTAAACTTGTTTAGACTCTACGACAATAGGCTACCAAGCCCAAGTGACTTTTTTAGACTCTACGACAATAAGCTACCAAGCCCAAGTGATTCAATATGATCATCGTTATATGTTTGCCTTTTCTTTGTAAAACTCCATAAAATCTCTTTAAGGTGATATCTTCTCCAACAAAGCCAACAAGACTTTTAAAAACTAAGAACAATACAAATCAGTTCCTTTATAGCAATTTAAACAACGATTTTCAGCGTCTGTTCATTTATTGATATTATATACAATTTATTATTATTATCATAGTTCAAAAGGCGCCGCAACCTGAATAGACCTATTGTGCCTTGTATATTTCGATTTTTAATAATTTTAGCATAAGTGGTAAAGCTCTTATCTAGCAAGTGCTAAACAATCACAAAAAAAATTCCATGAGCATTTTTTCCATTTCAAAAAAGTGGCAAACATTAGAGGAGACCACAATCGAGGGTTGTAGTAATTTGTAAAGTAATCAGATAGAGCCCTTCGCCACCCTACTTAGTGAAAGTATCTCATACTATATTCCTTTCTCTCAATGACGAAATCGTTTCACATGATGTTGGCTTACACTCTTAAACAACTGGTCTGCTCTTTTTTTGTTTCTTCTGTTTCTTGATGACCCTATTTCTATGGATTTTTGTCCATAGGAAGACTCACAATCATTTAGGAGTATGTTTGCCTCTCTTGACTAAGTAGTCAGCTTTTTCATGTCTCTCATGTAAGACTGAGTTACTTTTGTAACTCAAAAAATTGTTATATCTTCTTTGGGACATTGTCAACCTGCTCAATTATCCTAATTACCTAAAGTAAACCGAACTGAATACCTGAGTATTATTTCGAAGAAAGGCTGGACAATACTTTTGTAACTCAAAAAATTGTTTTTTCTTCTTTGTGTTATTGTCAACCTACTCAATTATTCTATTTACCTGAAGTAAACCGAATTGATGGGCAGAACTTATATTACCTTTTTGTGGATAGGTATAATCTTCATCAATGGTTGTGTTTTTGGATGTACCTACAATGTACGTGACATATATTCAGACAAAAAACTTGCCGGAAACGTAGAAACAAAACACAAAATCAGAATCTCAACAATACAGATGGTTTCCCTTTGAATACCACCATTCAATATTTACTTTTGATCTTGAAATTTCGCATACACACTTGATCAAAACATTTTTTATAGGCGCTTTCCGGTATGGCTTTGAGTTTCCTCTGCGAATTCTGTTTTACGTCTTCTATGGATTCAAAACGCGTTCCTCTGAGTGGTAATTTGAGTTTGGGAAACAGGAAAAAGTCACACGGTGCAAGATCAGGTGAATACGGGGGCTGTTCGATGGTATTTATTGAATGTTTGGCCTTAAAATCGTTGATAATGTTGGCTCGGTGCGAGGGAGCATTATCGTCATGAAAAATCCATGAATTATCCTTCCACAATTGAGGCCGTTTACGGCGGATATTTTCACGCAAACGTCTTAAAACAGTCAAATAATAGGCTTTATTGACTGTTTGTCCTTCAGGGACGAATTCATGATGCACCACACCACGAATATCGAAGAAAACAATCAGCATTGCCTTGATTTTCGAGCGACTTTGGCGTGGTTTTTTCGGTTTCGGCTCGTCTTTTCCTCTCCATTCCGATGATTGTTGGCTTGTTTGCATGTCGTACTCGTAGACCCATGTCTCGTCACCCGTTATGATGCGTTCCATGAAAGTTGGATCGGAATTGGCACGATCAAGCATGTCTAACGAGACCTGTCCACGATGGTGTTTTTGGAACAAATTGAGGTGAATCGGAAAAAGCCGAGCGTTGACACGTCGCATACACAAATTGTCCACCAAAATCAAACGAGCCATCTCACGACCGATGCCTAGCTCTCGTGCTATCTCTCTAACACTCACATGAGGATTTTTGAACACGATTTCCTTTGCCTTTTCAATGTTTTCGTCGGTGGTAGAGGTCGAAGGTCGTCCAGAACGCGGCATGTCTTCGACGGTCGTACGACAGTCCTGAAAGGCTTTGTACCACTCATAAACTTGAGTTTTCGATAAAACTGATTCCCCATAAGCCTTTTGTAGCATTCGCAACGATTCTGCACACGAAAATTCGTTCGAAACACAAAATTTGATGCAAACTCTTTGATCAATATTTTTTTCCATTGTTTTCGCAACGCATACTAGGTAACTGGTTTCAACAGCTGCCGTAACGAACTGTCTGAAGATCGCGCTCATTTTGGCATAGTAATAAAGGACAGTGCTGCAACTACATAAACTTTAAAATATCGAAAAATATACAGCGCGCGAATTTTAAATGAGAATTTCCGAAAACTTTTCGGTCACAATGTATATTCCATACAAATTCACTTGACTTCGAGTCACGTAGACACAAAATACAAAATCAGAGATCTCAACACAGTAGCAGATGGTTTCCCTTTGAATACCACCATTCAATATTTACTTTTGATCTTGAAATTTCGCATACACACTTGATAATATTCCATTATATTATATATATATATATATATTTTTTTTTCATTGGTATATAAATTATGCCATTAAGGGATTAAAAGTTAAGCCTCAATAAAATTAGTTGAATTATTATATTTGATTATGTACAGATTAAGTATGCAAATTCCGGTGGACCGCTAATATTCTGGTTCTTGTTCTAATTTGACGTTTAATTTGTGCTAATTTAGATTTTTTATTCAGTGTGATAAATGGCGCAATAAATACTTTTTTATTGCTTCCAAACTGAAATGTGTCGAATATATTAATAACTTTATAATTGTCTAATTTGAAATTTATGTAAACCTATAAAGCTTGCGTTCGATTTGATAATAAAATATTTAAAAGCGCACGCCAATAAATTAATATTTATTTAATTTTATAATTTCGTCAAGAATACAAATATCCGTCAGAACATAAGCAACGAATATAATTGCGAAGCTATAGATTTTAGGTTGAGGTCAGCAGCAGTGGCTAATACGAGTGCATATAAATAGTATTTTTAAACATTATTCGAGTACTTCATATCTGTTCTGGTGTTACACATAGCTTAGCTATATATATATATATGTATAATAATTACATTCTCTAACATGTCAGTACAAAAATATGTTTTAATTACTTTATTGTACAATTTTTTAATTATTTAAAATGTACTTCAAAATAAATATATCCAAATTATTTAAAAAAAAATTGTATTATAAAATATATTCAGATACGATGCAATAATTAAAGGAAGCTTTAGAAGGTTTTCATTTAGAATTATCGAATAAATAAATGTGTTATCGATAAATGAATTCATACTGACTATATTGCCTTTGTTTATGACTATGAAATGCTAGAATTTAGAACTAATTTCTGAACTCATCCATAAGTAAAAGAAAATTGGAATTTAATAACTTAAACAGAACAATAGAATCATATGCCTCAAATAGTTAAAAGAGAATAATTTTTAATTTGACAACTGGTTTGAAATGGTAAGTATAAAAAATTATGAATAATTTGATCTAAAATTTGAAGTAGACTTAAAATAAATCATTCCGAAATAAGGTGTGGAAAACGACGAATTAATAGAAGAAGTCAAGGTATATCCACTATATACACTGTCCGCTTCAAATAGTGGATGAAATTAAATACCTCAGCTAAGCACCTGACGCTATAAGCGATATATTTATATCGAATATACACAGCTCATAAAACCTACTATTAACATTTTAAACATTTTATGTTTAAAATCATGTCACAACAATATAATATAAGCACATACAAAACCTTACTTATATCCACTTCAACCTTGCAAAGTCTCTTTAGTCCTGTACAACAAATTAATGATTCATTCCAATCTTGCTACTAAGACGACACACGAAGGACAATGATGTGAAGAAAAGCATAATAAAGGATCAAAATGTTATAAGATATATTAAATCCCATTACATAAACTTGTTGTGACACTAAATGAATCCATTGGAGAACGCTTAAGCACGAATTGTTAGAATATCTATTAAAAAACGAATAAAACAATGCTTCAGAAATATGCGATTTCTTAAAGAACAGAGACGAAGAATAGATAGTGATTATGGAAACACTGATGCACGTGATATTACTATGATGAAGAGATAATTTATAGTAAGACCATCAGAGAACAAATAAATATGAATTGCTAGAATGTTCATTCCAGAACGAATCAGAATACAATTCAAAACTATATGTTTTCATGTACCTATTTAAGAGCAATGACGTATCAAAAGTTGGAGAACAGAGATTACGGGTACAGGATAAAAAGGAGAAGCGATTCTAGTTCACCCTGAAATTTTGATACAATTATTATAATGAGAAAATATTGCACTGGGACTATAAATATTTATTGTAAATTTAGATAAATACTAAATTCTTTTCTTCCTTCTAAATTCATAAGAAGAAATTTTCTCTCCTAGAAAAGAAGAACATTCCAGACCAGCAATGATTTTGTACTCCTGACAAATTTGTAACATATGTAGCATTGTAATCTGATGTGGTACACATAAGATTCATATCTGGTCATTTTGCTTAAATATTTTTACTAAGTGAAGACAATCTATTACCAGGCTTAATGTTATCTGTGATAAATGTTCAATATCTAAATTGCTGTCACGCTATCACAATAACTATTTTGAACCTTCATCTAGTCAGGACACTTCAACATCGTTCTAATGATACTGGATCTAATGATACATTGATTGTTACAGTTTCTATTCTGTTTTTTTAGTAGCTCAAGTTTGAAGTAAACACCATTGTCTATCGAGTCTCAATTATTAGAAGCAAAGTTACGGATGTGTTAAGAAAGATAGAAAGAATATGATGAAAATCTTTTGTAATTAAAAAAGGGATTAGTATCTCTTATTATAAATTATAAAAAATGCGGCTTACAAAGGTTAAACTTTAATTTGAAAATCGACTTATTATTTTTATTAATTTTACTGCATTTCTTAACAAAGAAGTCTAGCAGCACACAGACCTGAGACCCACTATGACACCATGGACATATCTTTCACTTTTTTATCCACTCTTGATGAAAAAACTCTATTAGGTCAACAGTGATTAATCATGTAAATTCCTTTAGAAGTTAATGCTTTGCCTGTAGAAAGCAGAACAATCACATAAAATAGGCTTAATTAATGAATAATATATAAAGCTCTGATTTACAAGAAATGATAAAATGTATTAAATTACAAATTTAATTGTAATTTTTTTAAACAATAAACTTTAAATTTAATTATTCAGTTCACATATTTTAGTTCGATATTAACTTAATTAAAACATTAGCAGTATATACCATATCATTAATGATGCATAATATATGAAATAAGATAATTACTTTATTAAAGTTAAATGAAGTTCTACAATAGATTAAATTATATGACTAATCAATATATATCTTATAAGCTATATTTATTGAAACAAAGGAAATTTTCTGTATTAAATCTGTATTAATTTTCACTTTCACGAAGTGTCATAGAAAGTTTCCCGCCATTGAACAATTCCGGGTTTTTTCTTATTGTTATACGTATTATTGCTTATAAATTAATTAAATAATTTAATAATTAACGTTTAGTACTAATTAGAATTACACAACATTGCTTAAGCTGTTTTACTGGAAAAAAAAATTATCTGAAGTAGATTTAGAGTTGCGAATGAAGTGCAATATTTGCCTTGACATTGTCGGCGGGCGCTCGATTTTTCCAGCTGCTGTCAACCACTGCTCAACCCATGAGGGAATTTAAATGTCATTTATTTTGCTTTTCAGTGGAAAAAATATATAATAAATTTCATTAACTTATAGAATAATCAAATGCAGTGACGATTTTTGAATAAATTAAATATAAATTTTTTTTGTTATTATAAAATAAAGCAACTAATTAAATTTATAACTTGTGAAAAGTACTTCAAATAATTGAAAAATAAAAAAATTACACCAATTATAAAAAAATTATTTATAAATATGTATAATTAATTTTTGAATAAATACTTTATTAATTATTTACAAAATTAATTTTAAATAATTATTGGTTTTTTTTTGAAATTACATTATGATTACAATCAATGGCAAAAGCATTTGAAGTGCAAACAACTTTCGCATTATTTGGTTGCTATGGTGCGGTTTAAGGTTTTTAAAGCAATAATTAAAAAATAAGTGCACATATACTCACATATAAATGAATTTTAAAAATTATTAAAAAAATAACACAACTCTTAAATTTAAATTACATATTACTATATAATTATATTTTCCAAATATGTTCATGCAGTAGGTTTCAATAACTATCAGACACCACATCTCTCACTTTGAGAAATAGGTATTTGTTACCAAAATCCTTGTCAATAACATAAGAAAAATATTTTTTCCGGTCTTGGACCTTAAAAAGATTCTTTAAAATGACAAAGATCATACATCGACTATAGCGATAAATGAATATTATTTTGAATTGATTTTTATAATAACGATGTCATTACATAGAGTCAAAACATAGTCCATTCCATTAGGTTATTAATGTTTTCAACAGTCACAAGACATAGTAAATATTATGATTCCCCATTTTAAATAGGAAAACAACTCCGATTCCAAACTATTAGACAAAGTATATGATGACTCAGTGCTTCTAAGTCGCATTTACAGTACCACGTCAAGGTGATGATATTAATAATACATGTATAATTTTTATACGTAAGTATTACATTATACGCCTTCCAAAAGGCCTTGCCAATGGGCATTTATCTAACTGTATTTTAAGCAGAACTATTTGCCATTGAAACCTGTGATAGCCAATGTCCGCGGAAAAAGAAGGCCTTAAATTCTATTAAAAACTCCTTTAGATTATTATTTATAGAATTTATTGCTCCTCAATAACCTAAGTCAAAGTAACCGCGTTATTTTCTAGTAGGTTTCGGGACGAAAAGGATAAAGGCAACGAAAGGATTGACTGTCTCGCCAAATAAGAAGTAGAGTTATCCATCTAGGAGCCAGTTTTGTTGCTTCTGCACATGGAACGGAGGTACTTGCGTTTATTAACGTAAGTTAGTTTTATAAGCAATCTAAACCACTTAATTAAATATAATAAATATGATTATTAGGTGATCGCTAAAACTCGGTAACGTATTGTAAATAAACAAGAAGTAAACACTCTTCCAGATGAGACCTTACAATTGACTAAGATGCTCTAGAAATTTAATTCTTACCATATTTTATTTACGTTGTGTTTGAGTTGGAAAATTGCAGAACATGTCATTCTTTCCTTCTTGCTCAGAAGAGTCGTGACCTTCTTTCCTCATTTTCTCTTCCGCACAACTGCGATAAGAGTCATTAAAAGAAATATTTAATCGTCTAGGATGGTTTTCTAACCCATCAGAAAATGCACCTTAAAACTTGATATCTTCCCCACTTCCATTTTTGGCCCACTTCTATTTTTCATTAGTTTTATAATAAATAGTATAAATACATTCAGTGTTTTTTACTTTTTTGATAATAAATATATATTTGTTTTTAATAACTTTTAATAGTTTTATATTAAAATTATGATTAATTGTTTAAACATAAAATAAATAAATTATTAGTCATGCTACTTTCTAGTACGGAAAAGTATTTTTTAACTTTCTTTAAAAGAAATATATATATTATTTGCTTATTCTGATTGATATTATTATATTGTTAATTTGATTAATTGTTTAAACATAAAATAAATGAAGTATTAGTCATGCTATTTTCTGGTAAAGGAAAACCTTCAGATGGCTTTGTAAAAAAATTTTTTATTAAATGGAAATGTTAACATTAACAATTTATGATTTGCATTAAGTTTTCGTGCTTAAATTAATTAGAACAAAATGCTTGAGTAGTTCAATTGTTTATTGAACAAAGAAAAAATTTATCCATAATCCATAAATATTCTAATTTTTTCCAAGCAAAGCACGGAAAAAGGTTAACACCAAAAGGTCAGTTGAGGAAGCAATAAAGTGAATTTGGACGAGTTTGTGTCTTAAGTCTTTCGATTTAGAATGGCAAATAAAGAACACTTCCGTAAAAACGCAAATCCACCGCGCACGCGTCTATGGCTTTAAATAGTAAAAAAGCGTGTTTCAATTATTTTATTGATAAAAACTATATAATTTGTATATTTTGTATATTTTTTTATTTTTAGTTAAATTAAATTCGATTTGAGCTAAATGAAGTGAATGCAGTTCCACTTCTTAACTCGTACGTTCTATAATAACAAAAAAAAAAAAAACAATACCTTTAACTTACAAAAGAAACGTGTTCTTTTTTTATTGTTAGTATTTTTTTTTAATTTTTTTTTAAATTTAGTTTCTTAATAATGGAAAATATTTCAAGTCTCTTGACAATTTTTTTTCCGCTCATATCAAACATTTTTTTAAGAATGCTAATTTTAAAACTTCCGTTTATGAATCATTAAAACCAAAACAAAAAATTTATTGAACCGAATGATGTTGATATCAAGAGTAAAATCAGAGTAAATAAATTTTTTTCATTTTTTAATAACAAGAAAAATTATTCCGGTAAAGATACTCGCACATTAAATTCAAATGCATTTCAAGCAAACAAGTTTCAAACCGAAACGGAGTTCAAAGCTGCAATTTGTCGCGTTTCACTTAAATTAATTTTAATAAAAATTATATTTCATTTAAATTAAAATTATTTTATTGTTTAAACAGTTGTAAAAAATGCGAAATAATTTTAAATTTAAATTAAAACAAGAAGTTCAGCAGACATCAAAGCACTCAAGGCATTCGGCATAGGCGTGCAATGAACTCTACTAAATTCGATTTTGATTAAAAACTAACATCAAATTTATATGTTAAACAATATCTATGTTAGGTGGGTGTGGCTCTATCTGGTAACTATTGGATGAATAAACTAATTGGCAAGCAGCATCATATAACTGAGACTGTGTACCACGCTCCATTTGTACACTATTTTTATTTTATCTATTTTTACAATGAAAAGGTACATTTTAAACAAAAGATAATTTGAGCAATAACTAGTCTTTATCAAAAACAACTATAATACCATAACAATTACATATAAATTATTCTTGAGTAGAACTATGGGTCCACGACTAAAACCTGTAGCTCACATATTGTCTACTGTCTACTAACTTTGATACTACTTCTAAATATATTATGGATGATCTATGGTCCCTTACGCATTGGCAACGAGTATCGAATTAGATAGGACTTCAGATAGGAATTTAGCGAATTTAGATAGGAATTCAGCGACCTGGCTAGCTTGGTCATGTCGTACGAGTGAAAGAAAGTGTTCCGGCTAGAAAGGTATTTGATTTGGTACCCGCAGGTGAAAAACTCACATGTCCGTACCTTCGGTGGAAAAACCAGGTGACGAACGATTTGGGGGCACACGGTACTACCAACTGGCGACAGCAAGCAATTAATCGGGCTGGTTAGCAAAGGCTACTCGTGGCGGCCACAGACTCACGTCTTTAATAGACAACTAAGTAAGTACTAAGTTTAAATTGGTTAAATTGGTACGTAGTTCTATATCGCTGGTAGTTTTAGTGGACCAAAGCCGGCTCAAATCGGTTTTTACTAGCAAAGAAAGGAACTCTAATGGCATTAATTTGACCTAAACCCACTTCAACTTATCTAAACACGAAAGCATAGAACATAAATTTTTTGCTAGGCCTGGGCTGGCACCACTGGATTATAGGTGTTGTTTTACTTTGAATGATCGGAAAGTCTCTTCTTGTTTTAAATAGGAATACTTATGTCAAACATTATTAGTCTTTGTTAGATAAGTAAGATTGTAACTGGGCTGAGTATTTCAAATGGTGTCTTCTATAAAAACGGTTACGATTATATGAACGAAGTAATTAAATATTTATTGTACCGTAATCTGAATCTATTCAGATAAAATACTCTCTTTCTCATAAGATTTTTACTGTCATTATAATAGTATATTGCACTTATTAGAACATATTGTACTATATATTTATTATACTAGGCAATATAAGAGAGTACTTAAAATCAGAATTGGGAAAACCAAATTAATATGGGTTTAAAATACGTCAAATACCTTACTTCATGTTGAGGGAAATTTAAATTTAAAAAGCGATAATTAAATTATAAATAATAAATAAACTTATTTACTATCATTCTTTATTGCATTGATTTATTGCTGAGAATAACTCTGTCTGTAAACGTGTTTCTTCGGCATTCGTAATAATATTTAATTATAACTGAAGTCTATAAAAAATACCGGTAATACCATAGACAATGTTGATTTTTTTCTCAACGGTGTCCAACAACAATTTTTCTTGTAATTAACACCTCTGCCAATCTCGGTCTCTGTCTTCAGCCACGTGGCGGGTGGCATTTGAGTTGCTGAGATAAAAAATCAAAGACGTAAAAAGATGTCTTGTGAATTACACAAAAAGCTTTAATTTATTATTAATAAAAATGAAATTATTAGTTATGCATATTAACTTATCTTTATTAATACATAATAACAAACATATATATTGCCTTAATTGCAGTGGTTAGTTCTAAATGTTAAAGGTTTACTTTCACTGTCAATTGCTTTAAGGTATTTCATATTAAAACCACAAAGTAATTTTTATAATAAATTAGACATGTTCTTATCTTTCGTAAGTTTATTGAAAAAAGTGCCATAACATCGTGACATAAAATGACATATTATTAAATCAGAACTCAATTTTATACTACATAACTTAAAAAAACGAAATATTCAGAATAGTTAAATAAAATAACCAATCCTAAGGAATTAATCAAAATTTATTTTGTGGCCTTTAAAGTAGCCAAGGCTCTCCAACGTCAGCTATGGAAATATGAAAACGCTTTACCAAATCGTCTACACATTTTTCATAACCTGGTATATCTTAATTCGACCCTCAAAATCTATAAATTTTCTTTTATAACCACAATCTACTGAAAACACTTTCTTCGAATCAGATTCATATGTGATCTGGACCTATATTCCTACTTTGGTTCGGTATTGATGATCGTATTGCCTTTTTCAAATGCAATGATCTTATTGAATTTCCTATTATATGTGATGTGGTTGAACCGCTTCTTTAAGTCTGCTATTGATTATTGGTTAGTAGTTCCACTTCTTTTGAGTTTCTGTAATATGTGATCTAGAGTAAGCCGCCAATCTAACTCTTACACTGAGAAAAAAAAATAAATCTGTTTTTAAAATGATAGGCTTTTTATAAAATATGAACCACTTGCCTATAACCTGCCTTTGGCCTGTACTATTAATAGGGTAGGAAGTAATTTATAAGTTGAGAATTCTAATGACCTTCTTTAGGAAATAGTTTGAGGCGAACCACTATTCCTGATTTTACTCTGATAGTGAGTCACTATATATAATTTGATCTAGAGGATCAGCTCAATTTAAATAATATTGTAGGCAGCACATAAAATTATCCTATAACAAAGTTATTCTGTTTAATCACAGAACTCATTTAAATATATTAAGATTAAATTTAATTTTAATTTAATTTTAAATCGTTTACCGTTTGCTTAGTCATATTTATATGACCTTTGGGCAGTTCTTGTATGTAAAATAGAGACTTCAAAAATCCATAAACTGAAACCGAATCGAATCAAAATTTGCAATACCTTTTGTTAGGTTTAAAAATTTAAAAATAGACTAAAAATAAATACAATAAATTCTGCCAATTTATTTAATGAATTTATTGTAGAAAAATGATTGATTCAAATTTATATGAATTTTTTTTTTATTATTTCACTGTTCTAATATTTTTGACAGCCGCAGCAAATACTCGTAGTAAACGGCATAAATCCCCAGCAATGAACTAATCGTTTTTAATTATGGATTTGTAGAGGAAGTCTTAATTTGTCAAAAAAAAAAAAAAAAAAAAATATTAATAAAAAAACTATAAATATAAAATGTCAATTTTCAGTTAAACAATAATATATTGTTTAAGTGAAATAAAAAAAAAATATAAAAATAGAAACTTTAATTAGCAAGTTAAACAATTATCGAATAAATATACATTAAATAACTTAATACTCTTTATCATTCTTTATCGATCTTTTTTCTTATTTATGTGCAGTGCACACGCTAATAAAATAATTAAAATAAGTTAAATGAAAAAATATCTATAATTAACCATAAGTACGACAAGTACAAATTCTAAAAATTTTATATTTTTATTTCTAGTAAGATTTTCTTAATCAAACCTGCATTTTAAGTCAAAGGAGGAGTTCCCTGCTGCATGCAATTAATTCATTACCGGAGTTCCCACCCTCAAGTGGTTCTGCGAAAAAACGTTAAAATTCTCAGAATTCAAACATAACTCGTCTAAGTCAGGTCTTTAGTCTTTAGTTGCACATTTTCATATTATAAATTTATTATTTAAATTAAAGGGAATATGTTTACTGGTGAAGTAAAAAATCTATAGGAAAAGTCGTGAGATACTGGAAGTAAACAAAAGTCACGATTTCTGTTATATATTGTATGTAAATACAAAAAAAAAAAAATCAATTGCGGCTTTGTATCTTTGTTTCGATTAATCTCTAACAATTTTCTTAATATTTGTTTATTATTTTTTATTGCATTATTCCATCATTGAATTATTGAATTACAAACTAACAGATGTGAAGTGAAACTTGCCTTGATTTAATTTATATTTTAACCAATGCAATTCGATATGCAGTTTTTCTAACAGATGTTTCCTGAACTCTATTTTATATGGAACAAATGTTACACTTATTAAATTAATAATTGAATATTAAAAAATAAACATATGAATATTAATACGACATTAATATATTAATTTATGCAATAAGATGTTTAAAATTTTAGAGGTCAATGCGGACAATATTAACCGATAAAAATAAAACAACAATATCTGAGATATATACATATATCTCTGATATTGCAACACAATTTGAGAGCGCAAGTCCAGCACTACCAAATCAAAGTAAATTATTGCATACTTTCAGGCGGTTGTCTTATTGATAAGTAGGATGAGAACAGTTTCTTAAAGCAATTATAATCACAAAAAACTTAAATGATCTGTTGTGATCTGTTCCTCATAGATCATATCTACATTTAAAGTAATGAAAAAAAGTTGTACCATTTTAGACCCTACTCAACATTTTAGTTGCAGTATTGGTAACAAAATTCTTATAAAAGCAATAGCGTAGCGCATACGATAAATTTTCAAAATTTATACCTCAAGAGGCATGGATGAAAAAAGTGTCACAGATCACAAAGCGGTCAGGTCTAAAACCATTTACTTTTTATACTCTACTGATATTTCTGGATAATATAGCACAAGTAACCACCCTAAAAGAAGCCAATAACACTCAAGATAAATAAGATAACCAATATAATTCCAAAAAATACGTATAGTAATGATACTGCATACCATAACTATCGAAGACTAAACAATTCCGAATATGCGCCATAACTGTCATGCAACTCCCCATGACGTCGGCCATCTGTTCTCATGCCTTAATATTCACATTCGTTAAAATCCTATTGATCTTTAAATCCGAACTATTGAAGTGTCCTGATTCACTTTTCCTTCACCCTCGAAATCCTAATCTGTATATTCGCAATTACAATTCCTGGTTGATGCTTGATATATAGATATTCTGCCTACATTCAAGACTGCCGTTTGCCAAGAAATCAAATACGAACCCTAACTGGAACCGTTAGTCAGATTTAAATTAGACAGGCTAAATCACTAGTTAAAAAAGTCGTTTTACATCCCACATTCCTCGTAATAGTGAGTAGAAGAATGGGCATATAAGAACCAGCAAGATACATTGATAAAATCAAGTATTAGTGCTGGAAATACCACCAAATGCGTTAAAGAATGAGAAGTGCAGCAGTTTTAATTTAGCTCTAGACAAGCGTGAATAATAACACAAACGGTGCTCTGGTGCCTTTTCATTGAACGCCAGTAGACATGTACTTCAGGAAAATACGATAGAACAGACCAAGCCTGGCTGCATGACGTCTTATAGTCTAGTGTCTCGTTAAGACAGATATTAACCTAGATACTTTCAGTTTACTTTTGAGCACCAAAATTCTTGAAGTTCAGTAAAGAAAGTACAGTGCTCATGTAGGTCTTGATCTAGGCACTTTCTATTCGCCTGTTACAAAAAATTACGATTAATCAACTTTCCTCTGTAGCTAACAGAAGCAGAGATTAAAACAGAAGATTCTATAGGAGAGACGCCAAGTCCAGCTAGCTCATCAACTAGTCTTTATTTACACCAAAATAAATTATTTGACTTACTTAAAACTCTATAATGACAAAATATTATATATAAAAATTAAATAGTTTCTTTCGTCATAAAAAGACACGCCATTATCGGCAAGAAAAAATTTACCTTAAAATTATTTTTTATTTAAAATGTGTACTTTTTATTTTACTGTGCAGCTTTAACCACACATAATATATATCTGCACTTATGTATTAATATTTAGGTATATTGTATATAATTTTATATAATATATTTATTCTTTTTTTAATGTTTTAAATTCAATTTGTTATTTTAATATAATTCATAAGTGAATGTATATTAAATACTCTTATTATTATTACTATATTTAATTTAAAATAATTTTAAATTAAATATTTTTTGTTTATTCTTTCATTACTCTAAATATAATATATGTTTATATATTTGTATATATATATATATATATATATTATATATAAGTATAATTAGAATATATTAGTATAAATATATGTATATGTATATTTTGATATATATATAACTTAATATATAAAATTATTTAAGCTTAATTTATTGTTAAACAATTTTAAGTTTTTAAAATTATTATTTAGTAACATTTATAAAAAATGAATTCTTAATAAATTTAAATTTTTTGTGTATCGTGTATTTTTGTTTTTAGTTTTTGTATTTAATATTAAAATTGAATTTATTTATTAACGAACTTATGTAAATTCTCTTAGGATTTTATAAAACAAACAAATATATGTACATGTACATATGAGACTAAGACACTTGCTATATATATATTTATATTTATATAATGCATATATTTATAAACTATTTTATATATTAATAATTATACACATATTACATATACATAGATATTTACTTTCTTAAAATTGTACAACAGTGTTATTGTGTTTTAATTTTTGTGATTATGTTTAGTAATTTATCTGAAATAGTGATTCGCTTAATTTAATTCATATGTATATAATATATTTATATATATTTGTATATATAAGCATAATTATGATTTTCTTTTTGTTACAACAACTTAACTAGGAATGTTAATACACTACTAACTCTACACAATAAATTAATTACATATTTCATTATTCTATAAAAAGTTGTCAAATAAGAACTACCTTATAAAACAAATAAAAAAAATTACATATAAAAACTCTACAGAAATTAGCTTTAAACTACATAATTATATATTAATGTTTTGTTCTTAATGTGAAACCATACTCTATAAACTAACATGTAATAGTATGAATATTTAAGTGTAACTTATTTTATATTTCTTATAAATAAATAATTATATCTGCTTTGTACAATTAAAAATCAATCTTAATACAAAATTAAACTATTTTTTGTTTTATTTAATAACAATTATATATCTTTTTTATAAAAAGATTTGAAGAGAGCTTAAAATTATTCAATAGCTAATTTACAATTTAAATTTAATACAATGTAATAGTATTATATAATAAAAATATATTTCAATAAAGGAATCACCTTTCAAAATGAGATTTTCCTTTAGCGAACAGAAGGATAAACAGTTTAAGACCAGTTATATATTTTTTTATTTAACTTAATCAGATATTTAAAGTATACTTGTGTCTTTATCTATTACTTTTTACTTATATTACATTTATTTACACAATATACATTTATAACAAAGATTTATATCAATTAGTGCAGCTATTGTTAGGCATAAAATTCTGTTAATTATTAAGAACAACTTATAACCATTGCATAGGATAGTAAATTAAAAAATTATGAATATAACAGGATAGTAAATTAAAAAATTATTAATATAACAGGATAGTAAATTAAAAAATTATTAATATATGTATTAATTAAAAACATCAATTATTCAGCTAATTAGTTTTAAAAATAATTGGAACATTATATAGAAGTGCTGTGAAGTAATTTCTTAACAATATTAAACAAAAACTAAAATTTTTAAATTAAATTAAAATCATTTGGAAGTTGCTAATAGGAAAACTATAAAAACTCATCTTACAGAGTTATAAAATGTAAAATCTTATATTCTTAGCTAAAATTGAAACTATTTATTTACAATCTGTATAACACAAAAAAGAAATTAGGACACTATATTAAGAAACAAAAATGAAAATATATAATATAATCTAATGATTAATTTACAGTTGAATACACTTCTACCTATTTATGAGAATTCTAACAAATAGTTTTATAAATTTTTTGTAGTGTACACTTAAAGACACAAATATACTTTATCATCTAATATTTTTATATGATACGCCCAGCGTTGTGAAGAAACTACTTACTAATTCAGTAGTATGTTGCTATAATTCTTTTATATAAGATGCTGTTGTAAATGTTCGTCTAATTGATGATGTTGTGACTGGAGCAGATGTTGAAGTTGCTGTTGATGATGCTGATGCTGCTGCTGCTGCTGTTGTTGCTGTTGCTGCTGTTGTTGTTGCTGCTGCTGTTGATGATGTTGTTGCTGTTGTTGTTGTTGTTGCTGTTGTTGCTGCTGATGTTGTTGCTGCTGATGTTGTTGTTGCTGCTGCTGATGTTGTTGTTGCTGCTGCTGATGCTGTTGTTCAGTTTGTTGTAATTGTTGTTGATCATGTGCCGCCCCACTGATTGTCAGTCCATCTTGGGCGGCATCGGCGCACTGCTAGTACCATGTCTGATGGTTTATATCATATGGCTTTGTCATGCCTAATGTGGATGAACGATAAGCAGCAGGTGGTTGTGCATAACCAGCTGCACTGGCCGATGCACCTAACAAACTTGGATTAAACATCATACGTGCATAATCATACGATGGATAAAGTTGTGAGTTTGCATCAAGTTGTGTCGCGGCTGCCGTATTAATGAAAGGATAAGGCGATGCACGCGTAGATGGATGGGCTAAAAATTGATATGAGGAGGCGGCAGCAGTAGCTGCATTAAGTGTGTTTTGTGTTTTATCAGCATTCGTATCGGTACTGCCAGTAGTGTGATGCGTTGGCATATAATATGGATTGGATGCATCGCGGAGTTGGTCTAAATAAGTACTAGCTGCTGCTTGATCGCCATAAAGACCCAAGCCACCGGGCGTTGGGCCATAGTTGAAAGCGCTGGCAGGTACCATACCCGTAGCAGCAACTTGTACAGCAGTTGTCTTCAGTGAAATAGCAGCGGCAGTCACAGCATTTGTTGTGCCGCTTGCAGTTGTAGTGGCTGGACCACTAACTGCTGCATTTGCATTCGACAAGCTATTAACTGCTGTCGGTACGGAGGACAATGGTGAACCAACGCCTCCAGACTTCAAACCAGCGTATAAATGAAAATTGTGTAATGCTTGTAACTGATGTGCTGCTGTTACGCTTGGATTTTGATGTACAGACTGCACATGTGACGTTGCTGTGCTTGATAATTGAGATGCATGTGCTGCAACCGCACTCGCACTACCATATTGTGCAGCAAGCAAACTTTGCTGCTGTTGATCTTTTAGCTGCTGCTGTTGCTGTGTTTGTTGCTGTTTTGCTGCCGCTGCCGCTGCAGCTGCTGCCTCAGCTGCTATTGTTGATGCTTTTTTCTTACGTCCTCGCTTAGCGGGCTGTGGCGCTGCTGGTACGGCACCATTTTTGTTATCTAAGGCAACAGTTGTCTGATTTGTATTACTATTGTTGCTTACCGCTGTTGCATTGCTGCCGTTGTTGTTGCTCAATGTGGGCACATAATTTCCAGGCGCAGCTTGTTGACCACTATTAAAATTGGTAAGAGAATTCGCATAAAGTTGAGGTGTTAAATTTTTTGCAGCACTGTACATATGTGCCGCTGGTGGCATGTTCTTGTCATAATATCCAGGTGCTGTTAAGTTAAGCATACCCTCAGGAAATGTATGCAATAAGCTAGACGGATTATTGTATGTTTGTGGTGGTGGCGTTGGTTTTTTATATGCCGACAAATGATGTGCTGTCACTAGATTATTTGCTGCTAAATGCAATAAATTATTATTGTCGAGCGTTGCACTAGAACTTGCAGCACTCGATACTTTATCTTTATGCTGCTGTTGCTGTTGTTGTTGCTGCTGCTGTTGTTGCTGTTGCTGTTGCTGTCCCTGTTGATTATAGTTTTGATTGGATTGTTGTGACGGATTCATTACTTTGCCACTGCTACCAAACAGATTTTGTTGCTGCTGCTGTTGTTGTTGTTGTTGTTTGTGTTGCTGCAAAAAGTTTGCGTCTGTATTATTTGTATTAGTCAACGCTTGATTCATGTTATCGACGGATTTGTTTTGTTGTTGTTGTTGCTGCTGCTGCTGCTGAGATTGTTGCTGCATTAATTGACTATTTTGTTGGTTTTGATGTTGCTGTTGTTGTTGTTGTTGTTGCGTATTTTGCTGTTTTTGTGTTTGCTGTTGTGTTTGATTTTGATTTTGATTTTGTTGTATCATACAACCAGTTTGTTGCCGACCATATACACCCAAACGTGCTGAACCCATAAAACTTTCAAACATTTGCTGTTGTTTATTTTGCTGACTTGAAAATGATTGCTGTTGTTGCTGCTGCTGCTGTTGTTGTTGTTGCTGCTGTTGTTGTTGTTGTTGCTGTTGTTGTTGTTGTTGCATTTGTTGATGTTGTGTTTGTTGTTGTTGTTGTTGATGTAAAGTTTGTTGCTGCTGAACTTGTTGATGTTTTTGCAGCTGCTGTTGAACTAAAGCTGCCGTTGAATTATTATTATTTGTATTCATGACTCCATCAACTTTTTGCATTTTATTAGCAGAAGCACCACCACCAACACCAAAGACATCAAGTGAATCATGTGCCGCACGCTTTAGTTGATTAATACCGCCTGTATTGACAGCGGTACTAGAGTTTTTGTTCGCTAGTGTTTGAGCCTGTTGGTTCATTTGTTGCATGAACGCAGTAATATCGTTACTCGCACCTACAAAATACATAATAAAGATTTTATTTTAATAAAATTACATATAAACTTATATAAATTTCAAATGTTACCCACCGTACATATTGGCAGCCACCTTACTACCATCAACTTTATCAGCTTTTCGATTGTCTGTAGAAGCCGTCTCCAGAGGGTTGGGTATTTTTACACTCGTATTTGTGGCTTGATTTGTGGCTTGATATTGTGCATAGTTTGGATACTGAGATTTATTTGAATTATTGGAAATAATTTGTTGATTATTGTCTGAGTTAAGCTGTTGTTGCATCTGTAGTTGGGTCGTCATTTGACCAGTTTCCACATTCCAATCTCCATGTTTATCCACTTGCCTTCCATCTCTTGACCCTGCAGCCGAATTATTCACAGACGGATTATACATAGCAGCAAGTGAATCTTGCGGCTTTTGGACTTGTGATTGATGTTGTAGATGGTAGTTGTCATGAGTTGCTAACGAGTAAGGAGATGCTGCACTCGCAGAGTTGGCGTTAACAAGTGAACCACTATTGTTGCTATTTTGCATATAATGTTGCTCGTTGTTTTGATTTGTCCCATTCGTTTTATTATCAATTTCATTTGGTTTTTGTTGATTACCAAAGTTGTTTGTATCTGTTGGAGTCGATATTGGATAAGTTGTGGGACTGATGCTGCCTTGGCTGTAAGGAGATGACATATTGGCGTTTGGTTGCTGTTGATATGGTGAAAGCACAGGTTGGTGATATGGTGAATGTTGTTGATCAGCCGGTGAATGTGCCAAAGGTGTCGGAGGTTGTGTGGCGGCGGAAGACGCTGGTGAGTCTACACTGCTTGTCATTGGACTGTGCTGTTGTTGCAATGGTGAGTGTAAGCTACCGCTATGTGGCGCTGGACTATTTGCGGCAGTGTAAGGAGAATGCTGTTGTTGCGAGTGATAAGGAGAATTTGGATGATGATATGGTGAGTGGTGTGGTTGTGCAGCCGTTGTATATGGAGAGCTTTTTGTCTGTTGGTATGGTGAATGTGGGTTTGGCGTACTTGGACTCATTGATGAATTATAATCTGATTCTTGTGAACGTGGTTGTTTATATTGCTCATACGAATTCGGTAGCGGTGATGTTGCTGAATAAACAGGTGTTTTTGAAGCTTCAGAACCTGATGGATTGTAGCTATTAGCTCCACCATAGGGTGATGTTCCACTCAAATCTGGTGTGGATACGTTTGGTGAAGATGCAGACGAATAAATGTGTTGTGAGTATTGCGGATAAGGGGAAGGCATTTCGCGCGGACTACAGCTTTTATCAGGGCTACTTTTTGTAGTTGTATCTTGATAGAAACCAACCTTTATAGCACCGTTTAATGGATACGGTGAAGTAGGTTTGCTTATTTCATCTGGTTTAGGTGAGACCATAATGGGTGAGGCACCGATTGGTGAGGCACCTATAGGTGATGTATAATTTCCTGCACCATAAGTTGAATAACGTTCGTCAATGGCTATACGGGGTGAATCTGGATCTTGGCTAAATGAAGAACGCTCAGATATTGTGCTGCCAGTACTGGCTTTGCGCTGACGTGGTGCTGTAGGCAAAGAGAAACTTTCATTTACATTTGTTGATAAAGGTGATTTGGGTGCAAGAAGGCCAATAGAATTTGAAGGTGGTGAATTTTCGTCAAGTTTACCGGTACACATAGCGTCATTATTTGGTTCGTTCATTTCATTTGGCTGCTGTGATGTTTGTGGTTTTTCATCCTCATCCGACTTTTTAGTTTTCTTTGGAGCACCAAAAGCCTTAAACCAAACACTAAAGTTAGGTTTTTCTTTGGTCGTTTTTGAAGCTGTAGCTATATCTGGAGTTTTTAATTTATCTGACAATGACTGAAATGGTTTTGGTGGGTCTATAGTAGAAGGTGACTCATCAGTTTTCTTTTCAGTTCCATCTATTGAAGCGGACAAGGAAGTTGTAAATGTAGTAGACTTTATAAATGGCTTTACGGGGTCTAAAGTATCCTCTTTTTGTTTCTCATCCTTTTCAGTACTTGACAAAATTGTAACTTTAGCATCAGTTTTACTGGCTAGTTCATCAATAAAAGTGTGTGACTTCCCTAACGTAAAATCATCAGTTTTAATTACCGTACCTAAACTCAACTTTGGTGTATTTTCGGTTGTTTCAACGATTAATGCGTTTTTCACTTCTTTAGTTTTTGACGCAACTGGACCAAGTGCATGAGTTTCATCAGTTTTATTAACATTTTGAATTAAATTACCCTTTGATTTTCCAGGTTGTAACCGATCAATTGTACGCAGCAAATCTTTTCTTCGGGGATTTGATGCTGCTTGGAGTTTCTCTTTAAGAGATTTTCTTTTCGCTTCTCTAGCCAATTGATTTTTAATATGTGGAGGTGGTGGAGGATTTAATATTAATTGCGTTGTACTTGGCTCCTTTGGTTTTGGGGGTGCTATTGTTGTTAAAGTATTAGCTACTGTAACTGGTGGCGGAATAAGCAATGCCGATTGATTGGCAGCATTTGCAGAAGAAACTGAAGATATTGATGGTGCATTGACAGTTGAATTATTTGACGAAGCATTTGCTGAAGTGCTGCCAACGGAATTGCCTGATGTAACTGAATGCGGAGGAGTACTACAGCTAGAGCCCACACTACTTGCCGTGCCTGCACGATCGATAATTGATGAAATCGATGAACTAGGTATAAGTTCTGTTAAAATGTCTTTTTTTAAAATTGTTGATTCTATAGTTTCACTATCCGACACTAGCTCTCCTAAGACTTCAGTTTTTGGTTGTGCAATCGCTACAGGACGTCTGAAATCGGAGGGTTCTAACTTTTCGATTTCTTCAAGTATGTTGTAGCGCGTGGGAGAATTGGAAGCGGAGCTAAATTCTGCAAATTTCGGTGTATATTCCAGCCAGCGATTAATGTCTTTTAAAGTTTGTTCAGTCTCTACATCTAAAGCATTCATGTCACTCGAATTCTTCCCAGTTCCGCCACCAGATTTAGAATTAAATTTTTTGTTTGCCGCAGTTGGGTTTGTTTTTTTTGGGATGGGCTTTTTAGGTGGAACGGGAGCAACTGATTTCTCAACTAATTCTTTTTCGGGCTCAGCATCTGAAACAGTTGCAGAAACTACTTTTGTCTTTTCTTTTTTCTTATTTGGTGACTTTTCTCCACCAGTTATTTTTTTCTCCTTGGCTTTATTCGCTGTAGTTTTGTTCGGAGATTGTTTTTCGTCTTTTTTTTCGACAAGCTTTTGCAAACTCTCATTTTCCGCCCCATCATCACTAATATCACTTATATCTTTAACACTATGAACGCTTTCAACTACATCAACGGGTTTTGAAGATTTATCTGGTATAATTTTTGCTGTTTTGGATGTTTTATCTACTGGTTTTGTTGTTTTTGTTGTTTTTATTGTTTTTGTTGTTGGTGGTGTATCTTTTTTTTCGACCGTGTCGTTTTTTTTTATATTTTTTACAGCATTTTTTGGTTTTCGTCCACGTTTCTTTTCTTGAGTTGGCTTTGCCTTTTCTTTTTCTTTTTCTTTTTCTTTTTCTACCGCTTTAGTAGTATCTTGTTTCTTTGTACTCGTTTCTTTAGTTGCTTTGCTATCTTTAGCGGTCGAAGCGACCGCTGGTTGAGTGTTTTTAGCTGGCATACCCCTACTACGTCTGAACTTAATTAGTTCATACTTATCCAAGTAGGGCATTAACATCTCTAACTCTTCCTCTGTAGTAGTGGATGGACGCGGTTCAGTTGTCTTCTTTCCTGATTTACTACTGGGTGACTTCTCCACTTTTGGGCTTTCTGCCTTTTTCTTCGCATTACGAGTTTTAGATTGCGTTGGTTTCTGTTTCTTGCGTTCAGCACTAGAATCACGTGAAACTGATGAATTACGACTAGATGCCGATTTGGAATCTTCTTCTTTATAAAATTCTAAGCTTTTTCCAAAATTTTTAGAACCGGGAACCTTTTTAACTGTTGTTAACAACTCGGAGAGATCATCATTAAGTGCACTTTTTGAGTATTTTTTATGTAAATCAACTTTAAAAGGAGACATACTTCGTGAACGCGAATCAAAATCTCTGTCATCCATATCCTCTTCTAATTCTGACGCTGAAGCTGCAAGCGCTGCGGCAGCTGGTGGTGGGAAATCGCTACCTACATTTTTGGCTTTTAGAGGTTTTTCACAATCACTACTTAAATGGTCGCTTTCACTGACTGAGGCTTTAGATTTCACTTTCGATTTAGTATTTTTAGCTTTGTTCTGTCGTTTAAGCGCAGCGGCTGATGTCGAAGCATGTGAATGTTTTATGGCTGATTGTTTTTTGGCGCCAATCACATTTTCTTTACTATTTTTGTATTTTGATTTTTTGCTATTATTGACTTCATAATTTTCATCATCCTCATCATCATCGGTCTCGTGCTGTGTATCTGTGGAATATGTCGATTCATCTTCAGACAAATCAGACGCATCTGAAATGTGATGTTTATGTTTAGAAGATTTTCTCACACCTTTTTTAGATTTGCTATGTTGCTTTGTTTTAGAAGACTTTGAGGATTTACCCACTTTTTCAATCTTCTGTTTTTTATTCTTTTTTGCAGATTCTTTCATTAATTTACTTTTACTTATTTTCTCTACGTTCACTTTTTCTAAAATTTCTTCATCCGTATTTTCAATACAACTTTTTATGTTTTTCACAATATCCTTTTTAATAGTTTCATCATCATCCAAATCAGATAAAGAATTTTCTTCTACATTTTTTGTTTTCAACTTTTTCTTGTGTCTTTTATCTTTCTCTTTGCGTTTACGCTTGTTGCCTTTCTGTTCACGTTCCTCATCCATATCAATATCTTCACTAGTTGCATCATCTTGATCTTCATCATCGTCTATGCTATTATCTTTCTTACTTGTTTTCTTCTTATGTGTACTCTTATGTGATGCAACTTTATCCACTGCTCCTACTGCATTCGATTCCTTTGACTTTTTCATATATTTCTCACGAAATACATTCATTTTGGTATCTGCAGTAGGATAAGCTAAGTTAAACTCATCATCATCGTCATCAGACAAATTCTCAAAATACTTCTTTGTTGCCTTATCAAAAGCATCTTGTAAATTGTTTACCATTTCCGTATATTCTAGGATGAGAAAAAAAAAGAAAGTTAAATTTGTGTCATAATTTAAAATAATTCTGTGAACATAAATCCTTAAATGTGAGAAAAAGAGGAAAAATTAAGAAATTTGAGTTCTTCAAAGACAAATCCTTAAATGTAAGAAAAAGAGGGAAGTTGAAGAAAGTGCGTGACATGAAATGGCGTTATTAAAATGACGAAGGAGTCGTCATTTCCTTATGCTTAGAAAATGAGTCAAAGGATAATATATACATTTATAAGAACATAGCCTAACGTGTGTGATAGCTGCACCTCTACTCCTCCTGACATCTGTTTTCCTGTCCCAAACACACAGAAACTTGAGCTCAATCGATCTTTGAAGTGGTGAAGTATTTACGCCATGATCCTTATTAATTTCAATTTAAATCCAATACATTCGCTATCCATTCTTACTAATAAATTAACCCCTCCCTCTCTCACTATTATAACCTTTCCAAATCGTAGCCATGTATATGTCTTTGTAACTCCTTTCATGTTATCTGTTTTATAAATCCTTGCAGGCTACGTCACTCATCATATTACACTAGATATTCTAACCTGGGGTCTATACATTTATTTTATTTACTTTGTTTTATAAAGATTGCAAGGTTTTTTCAATGCAACCCAGGCTTATTTTATCTTCCTTATTGAAACATTTTCCATACCATCTACTCTTTTCCATCATAGATTCATAACTATAGGATGGTAACAATAGATTACGAAGATTATAAAACTAGGGTTCTTTAAAATTGTTTGGGTTGAGTTATACTTTGACTAGTGAAATATACTTTGAAATAAGAAATAACATAAAGCCTATAATGTATATAGAATCAACTTATTATATTAATTGAAATCCTTTAAATTAGGTTTGTTAAAAATTGCTTCTGGTAAGTTTCATAGAACTAATAAAAAACTGTCTGAAATGAAAATAACTTAAAGTCTCTAATCTCATAATGTCAACAATAGATAACATTAAATGTATAAACTCATCGAACTGGGTAATATTTTCGTCACAAATGCAGAAGAACTCCCTCTGTGGTAGGGTTTGTCTTCCACAAGTCTCTAGATTTAATTAATTATACAGTAATCCCTCCTATAACGCGGTACCCTAATAACGCGTTTTCATATTACGCGGTTTCAATCCCCCGTATAACATGGGCATTTCCCCATATAACGCGAGGATTTCTACAGTTCATAATTAGCTTCGTGTACCTTTGCACGTGTGTATACGAGGTATACGGATATACCCCTATAACGCGGAACCAATCTGCCGTGTTATAGGGGGAATTCTAACAATTTCTAATTAAAGAAAATACTTATTTTTAATCATATATATAAATACTCACCATTATGATGGCCATTATATAGACGACAGTTATTAACAATTAATTTAAAATCATTGCGAAAATCACGAAAGCTGTTATATTCACCACTATCCAATTTATCTTCCATTTTCAACAAATCCATTGGCCTAAACGGAAGGAAAATAAATTAATATATATTTTGTTAACTCAATAATAATAATTACTCAATAATTATAATTACCTGCGTATAATAGAGTAATAACGAGGCGCTATATCTTCCTCAACTGGATCCATGAATGGCCAAGCGTCGCGATGATTCTTAACATAGACGAGCACTTTGTGCATACCAATTTGTAATACTTCATCCGTTTCAGTAAAACTAAGAAAATTTGTATTCGAAGTGGATATATTTGACGACGAATAGTTAAAACATTTTGTTGTTGAGTTTATTGTTGTTGTTGTAGAGATTTGTTGTTGATGTTGTTGTTGTTGTTGAATTGTTGAATTTTTGAAATTAGAATTATTGTTTAAGTTGAAAAAATTATTACAATTTTGATTAGTTTGCTTATTATTATTACTATTTTGTGAGCTATTAGCATATTTAAGAAAACATTTTGTTGCTGCTGTTGGTGTTGACGACAATAGCGCTCTTGTTGCTGTTGTTGCCGCGGTTGTATTTGATGAATTTCTTGTTGCAGACGAGGTATGGATTGTGGTATTGTTGCTACTAATTATATTTCTACATCTATATTACAATCGATGAAGATGATGATCATGGTAAATAATACGGGGTAGTAGTGGTGGTTGTGGTGGTGGTTGTGGTGAAATGATGTGGTGAAGGTTGTGATGGTGGTAATGTTGGTAGTGATAAATTTTTAATCAATTGGTATTATTGGTATTTTTTTTAATAATATATCATACGATATTTTTATGGGTGAAATGCATTTTTGT